>NC_058415.1:70113689-70161562 GCF_002201575.2 Neomonachus schauinslandi
GAAGGAAGGAAGGAAGGAAGGAAGGAAGGAAGGAAGGAAGGAAGGAAAAACGCAAATAAATAACCTAACTTTATGGCTAGCTGCTTAACGGGTACAGCCTTTCCTTTTAAAATGTCCTAAAACTAGATGGAAGTAGTGGTTGCACAACAATGCAAATGTACTAAATCCACCTTTAAAAAGTTAATGGTTAATTTTATATGAATTATACCCTTAAAAAATGAAAAAAGGAGGGAGAGTGGAGCACAGTCTTAAAACCTAAAATATTTTAAACATGTTTATCTTCTGTTCAGAAAATACCACAGATTTTAAAACAGATTTAAAGCACTTTCATCATTGCATGTTTTTTAAATAAAGCTACTTTCTCAAATACTTCTTTAAAGTAATATTAATAGAATGCCCTATTTCTTACCAGAAGACTCTTTTCCATTCTGTTTCTCATACAGCGTGCCCACAGACATCAGGAAAACAATAACCAGGAACACTGGAATTCTCCATGAGCCAGCCAGGGATGCTGAAAATTATTAAGAGTTAACATTTTTAGTTAAATAAAAATCTTAGCACTTGTCTAAGATTTTTAAAAGATTCAGTTTATTCTTAGCAATAGTATCTGAAGGTAAAGGTTAGATTAAAAAAAAAAAAGACTCAGCAGACTGACAGAACAATTTGGCATAGATGTCATTAACAAAATTATTTCACAGGGAAAAAAAATTCTTTTAAAGGCCATAAGACAGATGAAATCTCAGTTCAGGACTCCTCTCAGTTAAATCCAGCCCTGCTCTGAGCCTACCCTGAATGGGCTTCTATCACCTGAGGAATCAAGTCTGTTCTAAGGCACACCAGCATTTAAGACAATCCTAAACTCAAGCCTTTCGCTTAACCCCAAAGTGACCTGCATCAGGCACAGAACCTAAAGTCACGACTTCATTTCCTGAAAATACCACTGGGTGTGAACTCCCATCTCTCAAGAAAGGGTGAAATGGCCCAAAGGGGCACTGCAAAAAGCTTCAGTGTATCCTCAGTGTATAGGGCAAAAATGCTAACATTTTTCGTCCCTACCCATAGCCATTTGCGTTTCCCTGAGTTGATCTAGAGCCCCCTGGACTGCCTATTTCCCTCCGCTGTTTTCCCCAAATTCAAAATGAGTCACATCAGACATCAGGGGATCTTGCTAAAATATAACATACTCCTTAGGATTCCAAATCAGCAAAGCTAGAAAGTAATGTTTTGTTAATGTTTTGTTCCACATCAGACTCTAAGCAAAGACCTTTACAGTGATAAGTGCCTACATTAAGGGAAAAAGATATTGGGGCGCCTGGGTGGCTCAGTAGGTTAAGCATCTGCCTTCAGCTCAGGTCATGGTGGCTCAGTAGATTAAGCATGGAAAACTCTGGTTTTTAACAATAAGCAGCTCTAAAGACTACTTTAAATAGGCTAACTACTGCTCTAGATTACTGAATTTTGTATTTATTAGAACCTAATGTTTCATAAGCTTAAGACTTGGAGATTAAAGAGTCCCTGAAAAAAAAAATCACTCTGCAATCTCCCAGCAGCCACCCAGCTAACAGTAAAGAGAACTCATTACTTGAAGCTGCTGACAAAGATCGTCCTGACATTGAACAGATTTGTCTCCCTGAAGCTACTCGTTGCTCTGACATCTCTCCCTCATGGTTACAGAGATCTGTTTAAACCACTCTTTCACATCATAGTCCTTCAAATATTTGCAACAGGCTTCCATATTTTATCTCCTCCTTCCCTCCACCCATGGAGCCCAGTCCCCTTCTCTCATCCTGAGTAAACACCTCTGGTTCCGTAACTATTGCTCACACAGTTGATTGCTTATCTATATCCTCCTTAAGTCTGACACTCAGAAGTGGCCATGACAGTCCAAGGGTGCTCTACTTTTTAAGATATATTTATTTTTAAAGGACCTTTTGAAAATGAACATTCAATATCATTAAAAGACATGTTAAAGCATAACATTTGTATTAAAGATTAAAGAAGGATTAAAGCACAACAATTTCTAAAGATTATTTTAAAGAATGTTAAATGCAACATACAACACTACAAAAAAAATTCACTTGAATTCACGTGATCAGCCTCTGCTGATCTTAATCTAGACTTTCTTAGAAAAAGGGACCCACCTAAATGAAAAAGCAATATAATCCAGACAGGAATTGAAACTGCTCTCAAGTAGCGTTCAGTGCTTGCATTCCACTTGAATGAAACAGTCAACACATAGCCAACTACCAACGTCCAGATCTTAAATGAAATATAGACACAGTTGTAAATATATACACATGAAAATAAACATATAATTATACAAAATCTGCACACATCTATATAGCATGAGAGCTGTGGATGCAACACAGATAAGATGAAGGTGGTGGTGCTAAATGGCATGCGTATAGGTTTTCCTCTTCTCTCCCACTCCCCCTACCGTGTTCCCTCGCTGTCTCTCTCTCTGTCAAATAAATAAATAAAATCTTTAAAAAAAATACTCTTCTTCAAGCAACTCCATAAATATCAAGAGGTCTTAAGCCCCAGATATATGAGCACATGGGAAGTGAGACCACAGCTGCTTCAAAACAGTTCAAGCCTGCAGAACCACACAAATTTAACCTGGGAATTTAGAGAATCTGAGGTAGGACTGTAGAGCTCAAAACAAAACCTTGAGTATAATAATGGTACACTTACATAATACTTACTACGGACCAGACTCTGTTCTAATGCTTTATATATATGAACTCATTAAATCCTCATCACCCCAGGACATAAATATTATTACCATCCCCATTTTACAGCTGAAAGAAACTGGGACTTCGGGGGAGTGACCTGCTCAAGGTCACATAGCTAAAAAGTGACACAGCCAGGATTAGAACCCAGGAATCTGGATCCATAGTCTGCTTTCTTAACTGTGAGAGGAAAGAAGGGTGGTGCTAAAAAAATAAAGATGAAAAGCTGCTCCAGTATTCACAAGCAAAAATAAAAACAGTCTCTTTTGGCAACTACAAATTGTTGAAATAGAAAATGATCCTCAAATTCTTAATTGCAGGAAACAAACTGAGGGTTGCTGGAGTGGGGGGTGGGGTGGGAGGGATGGGGTGACTGGGTAATAGACACTGGGGAGGGTATGTGCTCTGGTAAGCGCTGTGAATTGTGCAAGACTGTTGAATCTCAGATCTGTACCTCTGAAACAAATAATGCAATATATGTTAAGAAAAAAAAAAAAAAAGAAGAAGAAGAAGGTAGCGGGAGGGGAAGAATGAAGCGGGGGAAGTCGGAGGGGTAGACGAACCATGAGAGACGATGGACTCTGAAAAACAAACAGGGTTCTAGAGGGGAGGGGGGTGGGAGGATGGGTTAGCCTGGTGGTGGGTACTGAGGAGGGCACGTTCTGCATGGAGCACTGGGTGTTATGCACAAACGATGAATCATGGAACACTTCATCTAAAACGAATGATGTAATGTATGGGGATTAACATAAGAATTTAAAAAATTAAAAAAAAAAAAAAAAGAAAATGATCCTCAGCAAATGGTGGCCTTCAGTGGGTATGCCATACAGGGGTGATCAGCCCCACCCCATGAAACATTTAGTCAGTAATTCAGGTAAGAGACTAGAAGGCTTATTAATTGAACTCCCAGATTACACAAAACTAGGAATAGTCAATAAAAACTGAGATGACTATAATGATTCAAAATAATATGCTGAAGCTAGAAAACGGCTAATTAAAATAAGACTAAATTTAATAAAGATACAAAAATCTGCTCTTAGATTCAAAACTCAACTGCACAAGTACTGAATGGGAAGAGGACAGCTAAGCTAATCTCCAGTTCAGTGTGAGTCAGGAGTATAAGTGGTGTGAGTGCCTATTAATAATGCTCATATCAGGGGAAATGATTGTTTCAGTGACGTTTGCACTATCGAACCACAGCAATAAAATTCAGACTGGGAAAGGAAATAGAAATCACAACATAGGAGATACAAATATAGATGGGGGAGAAAAAACTGCTTAGCTTAGAAAAAAGGAGGAAATATCAAGATTTGATAACTATCTTCAAATAGCTGGGAAAATGTCTTCTGGGAGAGGCATTCGCCTTAATTGCCTGTGGTCCTGAGAGCAGGAAAAATACGTGGGAATTAGGAAGCAGCACATTTCAGCTCAATATGAGAATAAATTTTTCTAACACTACAGCTGTCTAAAAATGGAATGTTTTATTTGAGCAAAAGCTGTCAGGGATGACAAAGCAGGAGAGTCTGCTCTCAGTGAGAAGCTGACCTAGAGGATCACAAAAGACATATCCTTTCAGACTTTAAGCCTATGTTTTTAAACTGATCTCCAGTAAGTTTCTCATTCTTACCTGGACTCATAAGGAATCAGTATCACCTACAGGGAGAGAAAAGACTTCATATTTCAGATTTTTTAAGGGAAAAGCATGGTCTAAAGAGAAGCACATATTTTCACCTAGTAAACCTAAAACTCATGGATAACCTCATTTCAGTTTAAATTAACCACTTATTAAGGGCGCCTGGGTGGCTCAGTTGGCTATGCTCCTGAGTCTTGATTTCGGCTCAGGTCGTGATCTCAGGATCTCAGGGTCATCAGGCTGGGCACTGGGCGCATGGAGCCCGCTTAAGATTCTCTCCCTCTGGGCGCCTGGGTGGCTCAGTCGTTACGCGTTTGCCTTCGGGTCAGGTCATGATCCCAGGGTCCTGGGATCGAGCCCCACGTCTGGCTCCCTGCTCCGCGGGAAGCCTGCTTCTCCCTTCCCACTCCCCCTGCTTGTGTTCCCTCTCTCGCTGTGTCTCTGTCAAATAAATAAATAAAATCTTTAAAAAAAAAAAAAAAAAAGATTCTCTCCCTCTGCCCCTCCCCCACTGCCGCTCACAATCTTTCAAAAATATAAATAAAAATAAAAAATAAAATAACCACTTATTAAATACACTCCCCAATTCCACTTCTAAACTTGGTTTACAGAAGCACTACAGGTTGTGCAGAGAGATATGAAAATGTTCACCATGGCACCATAAAATATTAAAAAATTAATAACCTATGTGTCATTTTATAAGGGACTCTTTAAATAATGGTACCTCGAAAAACTGGAATAATTATTCAGGCTTTCAGAGACGTGATGAATATCCACATTCAATGACAGTATAAATGCATACACGTATAAAATTTATAATGGTGAAAATACACTTGCCAAAATATTTAAAAATATTATCTCTGGATGGTTGGATTTCAGGGGGTAATTTGCTTCTTTCTGTTTTTCTTCAAGTGCTGAATTTTCTAAGATTATTATATTTATAAATAGCAAATGTTTTTTAACTTAAAAAAAACTCTTGGCTATGGATTTTTTTTCCAATATTCTCAAGGGTCTCCTCAGAAAAGAGTCACAGAATATTACTAGCTCAAAAAGTATGACCATTTGTAAGCACTTGAGTTTTTTTTTTTATTAAGCCATATTATACAAATTACCAATGTTTAAAAAAATATTTATCAGATTATCCTAATACAAATTGTGAGCTACAACAATCTGATAGGAACACTTTCTAAAACATCTGGAAAAAAATTTTTTATACTACAGTACTAAAAAGAAAGAATTTTATCTATAAGTGCTAACAAGGAAAGATGTCTGCAATACAATGATAAAGAGCAAGGTGCAAAATTTTATATTTATGTTACCAATTTTTGTTTTGTAAAACAAAAACCCTATATTTTATACGTTCACATAAGCATACAAATAAATTTAGAAGGCTATTCATCAGTTAACAATAGTAACATCTACACAGTGGGAATGGTGGCAGAAAAAAGAAATTATTCACTTTACCATATAGACTTCTATGATGCTTAAACTGATTCTTACATAACAAACATCTTTTACTTGAATCAGTTTTTGAAATTGCTAAATATTCTTTAAAATAACTTGACCAAAAGTAAAGATTTGTACTTTCAGATTTCATACATAATTTCTAGGATGGATTCCTACTAGTGTGTCCTTAAGAGTTTTTTTATTTGTCTCTATGTTTAGCCTCTGAGCAAACCTGTTCAAGTATGAATTTTCTTCCAGCCATAAATCAACGAACCACAGTTTATATATGAGGTCATACCTTCTCAAATTTATGTTCTTTAAAACAATGTATCCTTCTCAAAATACACATTCAATACTCACTTAAAGCACCATTGTGTGCCAGATACCATATAAGACGCCCCATAAAAACTGGCAACATTTATTTAGCACTACACGCAAACTAATAAACAATCCAATTTCCTTTCATCTGGCTAATTAACCACATATGCTTTTCTGATTAAATAAAATATTAAATGCAGTAGTAGACTTTGCTTTTTAGACTGTTGTATTTATCATCATGTGGACATTAGCCAGAAAAGTAACTTGGCTTGCTTCTGTTGCAGGTTTTTGCAAAACAGCTTCCTAAGTCTTACAGAGAGAATAAAACCACAGAAAAAGTACAATCCCAATTGCACAAAGGTACAATGTTCGCTTCAGGTACTTCATCCTCCTTTAAAACGGCTTTATTCTAATTTGAAAACTATTCTCTTTTGCGGTGTGGCAACTTAAGAGTCAAGAATCTTTTATGATCAGTCTTTGAGAAAGAACCTAAGCACTGGAAACGTTTCTCCTTACTGATGCCAGGCGAGCAGAAACACACCTAGAGAAGGGTTCAGAAGTGGGATGGAGTGGGCCTGGTTGGCTGACTAATGTGCACTTCCTAAGAGCCTCTAGAGCGCACTGACAAATACTTTGGAACTGTGCGAGGAACCTTAGAAATCATCCAAGCCAACCCCGCACTTCACATAACTGGAGTTGAGTAGCTCAGAGAAGAGCCCTGGTCAATCCAAGGTCACAAAACAAGTTATTGACAGAGCTCAGTTTAGAATTTACTGTCTCGGGGTGCCTGGCCGGCTTAGTCAGAAGAGCAAGCGACTCTTGATCTCAGTTCAAGCCCCATGTTGGGGGTAGAGATTACTTACAAAAATAATAAATAAATAAATAGAATTTACAGTCTTCTCACCTTTCAACCACTATTCTTCCTACTTCATACTTCTTTATAAAGTAAAATGGAAACAGTGGGGTCAGGGGCCATGGAGAAGTCAAATCTATCACTACTGCAAAAACTGTAAATGGTCTCCAAATTTTCTAACATGTCTGAACTAAGAGGGAGAGGAAGATCAAAACACTCCCAGCAAAGAAAAGGGGTGGGGGAGGGGTGGGTATTAGCTTTTCAGTTTTATCTTGACAACTCCACATCATGGAAGACGCCAAGGGCCCCAAGGACTGTGTCATATGTGAGCATGGTGCAACAGGTGATTTTTTTTTTTTAAGTGTTTAGAACTCACTAAGTCCATACAAAATTCTAATATATTTGTAACTGTTTAAAAGAATTACTCATACCATAAATTACTGGTCTTTACTTGTAAGCAGGACAGAGTGTTAGGAGACTGAAGAAACACAAAAGTGAGGTGAAGAGGAACTGAACTAGAAGGATAAACGAGCAAAAAAGGAAAATACAGGTACTGAAGCCACTACAAAGGAAAACTATTTCCAAGCCACTTGGAAATAGCTGAACAGATACAAAGATAAAAGAAGAAAAGAGATGGGGTGCCTGGGTGGCTCAGTTGTTAAGCGTCTGCCTTCGGCTCAGGTCATGATCCCAGGGTCCTGGGATCAAGCCCCACATCGGGCTCCCTGCTCAGTGGGAAGCCTGCTTCTCCCTCTCCCACTCCCCCTGCTTGTGTTCCCTCTCTCGCTGTGTCTCTGTCAAATAAATAAAATCTTAAAAAAAAAAGAAGAAAAAGAAAAGAGATGACCAAGGTTTCTAGATGACTAGAATCCAAGGGTCTTTGGGGAAACATGTATGGTTAGCCCAGTCCTGATACTTTCATGTTTTTTCCCAAATAATTAAAATCAATTTTTATTTTAAAAAGTTAAATTAAAACATTTAAACACAATATAGTGGGGGGAAAACTTTTATAAATCCTTATCAAAGGTTACTCAGAATTTTGACAAAAGGACTTCAACTGCTGATAGGTCTGCTGAATACCTTTTACTGACAGAATAAACAGATCAATCTCTAAATCAATCTTTGCACCAACAAAACTCCTCCCTCCTTCACAGGATAATCGTGAGAATAGACAACACCCATGAAAGCACCTAATCCAGCTCCTGGCACGTGATAGATGCTTAAAAGTTGGATCTTAAACATATGAATTGTCAGCTATGTGACTTTTCTCCCTGCCTTTCCCATGTACATCCCTCTTCAGCAGCAAGCTCAAATTTACAAGTTGTCTAGAAAACATGGACTCTTTTTCAATACCTGGCAGCTCTGCTTGGGCTCACAGAACCACAGAGACAGTGAACTATGAGACAGGAAAGTCAGAGTGGGCCCCTTGCCCAGTCACCCGACATTCCTTCACTTCATGTCAAGCCTTTATCAGCCCTTTTGGCTGAGAGCTGAGGACTCCCTGTCTGTTTCCCAAGTACACCTCTCCCCGCATCCAAACACCCACCCCTAAGTGCTGCTTCAAGAAACCACAACTGCAAGCCTCATTTCTCTCAAACTCAGATCAACCTAGGGGACCTACTCGTTCAATTTAACCCCCTCTACCACTCCTACTCCCTCCTAATTAACTCATACGGTTTCTGTTATAATGGCTTTGTTTCCCCCCGACTCCTCTTCTCCCAAGCCCTTCACTATAGCCAAACAGCTGTTTCAAGCCTTTTAAAAATCATTAATTAACTTGACCACCCTAACCCCCGCTCCCCGCTGCAAAATCAATATTGGCCCTTACTTCTCTTCCACTCATCCACAACTCAGATTAGGGTATTTAAGTAAAATACAAAAATGAGGGTTTCTCCTCTGTAAAAACACATACAAAACTACATACATTCAGCTCCAGGCACTTCTTCACTGGTACTCAAATTCCTCATCTCTTTGCACTGAGGGTAACTAGCAGAAATTCCCCACTTTCCACTAACCCTGCCAATTTACCCATGTATTCAACTTCTCACTACAGTATGAAATTACACTATTCACAGGTTCGATCTTTTATTTTCCAATTTCCTAGTTTGGTGGATACCCTATTTGGCCTTGCCTACAATAATTTATACTAAATTGCAGTATCAACAGTCAAAATGTCAGCAGAAACCATACATGTGTCTGCCTCTGACAAGACTGAATTTCTCAGGGGCGCCTGGGTGGCTCAGTTGGTTAAGCGACTGCCTTCGGCTCAGGTCATGATCCTGGAGTCCCGGGATCAAGTCCCGCATCGGGCTCCCTGTTCGGCAGGGAGTCTGCTTCTCCCTCTCCCACTCCCTGTTTGTGTTCCCTCTCTCGTTTGTGTTCCCTCTCTCGCTGTGTCTTTCTCTGTCAAATAAATAAATAAAATCTTTAAAAAAAAAAAAAAAAAAAAAAAAAAAAAAGACTGAATTTCTCAGAATCAAGTCATAGTATTTATATTTCTTAACAACATACAGTAACCTGCCTTATATGAACCATTCAATCAAGTGAACTGTGCAACAAGATAAAGGAGAAATAGCACTGAAGGTATAAATAACAGGGTTTTAAAGGAGCCGTGGCATACTCCATAAAAGCGAAGCGTGGCTCTCTTCACATTGTTTGACTTTGGAACAATCACATTCTCTGTGCCTAAGAAGCCTCTCCTGAAAAGTGGCAGGCATCTGGCAGTAAAAAGTACATTAACTCCAGGATCTCTCCCACCTGACAATCCAGCAGGCCCTCGGAGTTCAAAGGTCATTCCACATCCCTCCTTCCTACCACAACTGAAAGAGCTCAGGCCACTTGGAGGCCAAAGCTTGTCTGTCTGATCACACAGGCAGCATCCCAAAATTATGGATGAGGCACTCCTCAATACTTTGCTGGCCCATGACGTGTGTTGTGTGTCTTCTCCATGAGAATATGTTTACATACAATTATATGCACCTTGAAGACAAAGCCTGCATCTTATTCCTTTTAAACCCCTACACAAAGCCTAGTATCCATCAACATGTTCAATCACCTTTCAATGGAAACTGAGAGGTAGCAGTGATAGAGCAAGAGAATACAGGAGTTCTGGGATCGATCATCACTTCTTTTATCTTTTTTAAGATTTTATTTATTTGACGGAGCACAAGCAGAGGGAGAGAAAGGGAGAAGCAGGCTCCCAGCTGAGCAAGAAGCCGGATGTGGGACTCGACCCCAGGACCCTGGGATCATGACCCGGGCTGAAGGCAGCCGCTCAACCGACTGAGCCACCCAGGCGTCCCCGATCATCACTTCTACAAATAACCTTGGCAAGTCAAAGGCCTGTTTGACACATAAGGGGAATTATTTTGCAACTTGACGTCAAGGTGCACTGAACACTGACAAAAGTGAGTAAAATTTTAAATGGTACTGTTTATTGACAAATTAGTCTTCTTATGCATTAAATATCCACCTGTTTTTAATAGTCCTCACTCAAATAGTTGGGTATTAATTGGTCTGCAATCTAGTCTGAGTTAGGAAATGTGCCATTAGATTATCTTTGAAATCCCTTCCAATTCGAAAGCTCCCTAATTTTCTAAGAATAAACTCAGGTGATCCAAGAATCACAAATCTACCTCTCCTTCACTCAGTCTGCTTAAGTAATCCAGGCGGGAGGCGGGGTACCTCCACAGGTGGTTCCCAAGAAGTAGACTGTGTGGTGGAGCAGACCCAGGTCCCTCTCACTAAGTGTACTGAAATCATCTGAACTCAGAAGCGGCCCCGGCCTTTGAAGAACGCTTTGCTTAGAACTTGAGAAACTTGAGTCAACCAGTCCCTTCTTTGTCCCTAACTAGCCGTGGCCTGGTAAAAAAAAAAAAAAAAAAGTCACCTCTCCCATCTGCAGAATGACAAGCTGGACTAGGATCTCTAAGGTCCTTTCCTGCGGCCCTCCAGATGGCCGGAGCCACCACCACCCTCCCCCTCCTCTGACCAAGGGTAAATTCAAGTCCACCTGCCGATGCTCAACTCAACCTGCAGAGCGGACCTGCGATTCCCAACCTGGGGACACGTCCCCCAAAGAGGATCTATTCAGATGGGGCCGGGGGACCAGGAGACTGTTTTCGAGCCACACCCGCTCTCTCTTTGGAAGGAAGTGAGCCAAGTTCCTTAGCTGCCCGGGAAGGAGGGCGGACACTTCTGATGGTCCCCGCACTGGTGAGGGGGAGCTGCGGGAGGTCACCCCCCGGAACCAGGGGTGTGTGGTGAGGGGTGCGGCGCGCGCGTGCCCGCTGGGCCCGCGGACGGAGGCCGGGCCGCCGCTCACTCACCCACAGGCTGCTGAAGTAGTCCAGCCCGCGGCAGATGAGCGCGCCGGCGTGTGCCAGCAGCACCTGCACGCCCAGGTAGCTGCCGAGGCTGTAGAGGCCGTAAAGGAGCGGGCCGCCGGCGCCGAGCAGCAACAGCAGGCGGCGGCGGCGCAGCGCCTGCTCGCCCAGGGCCTCCACGCCGTAGTCGGCGAAGCAGAGCGGCAGCAGCAGCGCGGCCAGCACGATGGGCGTGTGCGCGCGGTGCAGGCGCTGCAGCCAGTGGCGGCCCAGGCGCGTCAGCGAGCTCTTGAAGGGGTGCAAGAAGGTGCCGCACAGCACGGCCCACAGCAGCGGCCGCAGGAAGGCCTCCAGGATGAAGTAGACGAGCACGGCAGCGCCGCAACACAGGCACACGAACAGCACGGCTCCCGTGTTGTAAAAGGCCTGCTTGATGGGCTTGTCGAAGCGCAGCGCCAGCGCCGGCGTCCTCGAGGTCTCCCCGCAGCAGCCGCCGCCGCTTCCCGGGCCGACCGGGCGCGGGACCCGCGGCACCCGGCCCGGGGAGCCCCGTGGACTGGGCGCCTCGGGAGGGCCGCCGCCGTCGGCCATAGTGCCTCTGCTGCCGCCGCCAAGAGGCGGTACTGGGAAGCCGAGCGGGGGACACCGGAGAGAGGCAAGGCGCGCGGCGCGCGGCGCGCAGCATTGTGGACGTTGTAGTTTCTAGCTGGGCACCGGGCGCCTACGAGACCCTTGGGGAACTACAACTCCCAGAAAGTATGGAAAGAGTTCCTTCGCCCATTGGTCCCTGCGGATCCAGGTAACAGGTTTCTGGGCTCAACATCTTCCGGGGAGGGTCGGGGTGGAGGGGGGGGGAAGGTCCCTTCACCCATTGGTTAAAGTCAACTTTTCAGGAGGCGGAATTCCAAAAGAGGCACTACATTCGCAGATTGAAATTCTAGGCGGTACATTAGAATCCCGGGGGTGGGGGGGTAGTATTTCCGAAAGACGGACCCCCACATTCAATTCTCTTCATTTATTTAATAAGCAAAGTATTTGCTCTGGTGCAGGACTTTAAAATAGCGATTACCATACCGCAGACCCTGTTCCAAGTGCCTCATTCATTTAATCCTTAGAATAACCCTACAGAGGGCGCCTGGGTGGCTCAGTTGGTTAAGCGACTGCCTTCGGCTCAGGTCATGATCCTGGAGTCCCGGGATCGAGCCCCTGCTCGGCAGGGAGTCTGCTTCTCCCTCTGACCCTCCTCCCTCTCATGCTGTCTCTCATTCTCGCTCTCAAATAAATAAAATCTTTAAAAAAAAAAAAAAAAAAGAATAACCCTACAGAGAACATGGTGTTATTATCCCCACTTTACAAAAAAGAAAGCTAAGGCACAGAGAAGTTAAGTACCTTGCCAAGGTCACACAGCTACTGAGTAGCAAAGGCATAATTCAAGCTCGGAATCTGGCTCCTAAGTCTGTTGTCTTACCTGTTATACTAATTGGTCTGACTAGTGATCTTTGGCATATTTTTTAAAGCTCCTCGGTGGACTGTAAAGTACAGCTACTGTTGACATTGGGGTTGGTGTCATGTGAGAGCTATCTAAGCTCCTAAAAGAGCTCTAGATCAGAGTCTCAAACTGCTACTGTTTCTTTTTGAGACCTGGGGTCAGGTTATATAAGCCCCCAACCCTGATTTCCCCTCTGTCACATGGAAATGATAATAATAGAAGCTCTTGTCTCAGGAGAGAAAAAGACAAATGGCTAGAGCAGTGCAAGTTGCTTCTGTTATGTTGGAAAGGTCCTGGGATCCAACCCTACTACTCATACCTTAACCAACATTTTTATTAAAAGAAGATGAAAGAGGGGCGCCTGGGTGGCTCAGTCGTTAAGCGTCTGCCTTCAGCTCAGGTCATAATCCCAGGATCCTGGGATCAAGCCCGCATCGGGCTCCCTGCTCAGTGGGAAGCCTGCTTCTCCCTCTCCCACTCCCCCTGCTTGTGTTCCCTCTCTCGCTGTGTCTCTCTCTGTCAAATAAATAAATAAAATCTTTTAAAAAAGAAAAAAAAAAAGATGAAAGAAAGAAGAGAAAGGAAAGGAAAAGAAAGAGCCCAATATGAAGTCCACCTGAGATTCTCTCCCTCTCCATCTGCCCCTCCCCCTGCTCAAGCAGTGCTCGCTCTCTCTCAAACAAATATTTAAAAAGAAAGAGAGAGAGAAAAGCAAGCAGGCAGGCTTTACTGAGTACTCAATATGTGATTGCTTTTAAACCCTACAGGTCATACCTTTTCTGTTTTCATATTAATTTAAACACAATTTTTGTTTCTCTATTTAAATTAGACAGGACAAGTATCATTATCCACGGTTTTCAGATGAAGAAACTGTTGCTTACTAAGACTTGGAGACAAGGTGAGTCAGGAAATAAAGTAAAATAAAAAATAATTCTTTTCCATCTCATTTTTTTAGGTTTCAGGTCACAGCTCTTGTTTCTCAAGTGGTCTTTGGACTTTGACTCTGTAAATATATTGCTTCACTTGTCTTACATTTTGCTTTGCTTCTTTACTTTGTCTGGGGCTGCTGAGATTATATTACAATCATGGTCACATTTGTTTTCAGTTCCCATTTTACACTGGCCCCAAGCTCCTATTTATATCACAAGGCCTCAGCCTCCCTCCCAAAAAGTCCTCAGTAATGAGTAGGGAATCCCAAAGAGGGTGCCTCATATATATCCAGAGACATGAGTCAACCACCAAACACCCTATGTCCACCCTGCTGCCCACACAGCTTACCTGTACCTGTCATATGATTGGCAGTGCCTGTCACTATTCCCAGATCCTGGATACTCCCAAACTTCTAATCCTCAGAGTGCCAAAGAGCTGGGTTCCACTCAGAGAAGGGGAAGAAGTCCTCCTCCCTGACTTGCCTACCCTGTGCCCCTTTGTGACCCAAGTGCTACACCAAGCCACTTGTGCTCAATGTATTGTGACTCTTCTCATGAGAGTTCCTTCCATGTCTGGCCTTCTGTCCTCTAGCACAGGGGCTCAAAAGCTATCAAGACCAAGTATCCCAGGTCTTCCTCCAACCAAAGACAGCTCTCTTCCTGTGGTACCAAAAAAAAGAAAAACAAAAGAAAAAACCAAAAACCCCCAACAGCTCCATTTTATGTAACAAAAGGCTTTACAAACAGAAAGTGACTTAGGTATGCATTGGACATTGGGGTGGGGGGGAAGTGGGGGGGGTGCCACAGCAGTAAGGTTGCCTAAACTGTGTTAGGGCCCCAGCTAGGCAAACCCAAAATTCCCTGTCATGGTGTTCTGGTTCCAGGCCTCAGCAGAAGGCAAAATTGCTGAACGTTTCAAAACTGTTCTAATGGCCAAAGCAATCGAACTGACAAGTCTCCGATAGAACTTCCAGTCAAGAATGGAATTCTAACAGAAATGATGGCGGATGCACTAGAAATGAACTAGACTAACATTTATATGGCCTAATTTAAGGTTGGGTTTCTACAGAATTTTGCTCACCATGCTATGATTGTACTTACCACACTGTGGTCAAGGTCGGTGGTTTACATGGGTTTGCTTCAGCTCTGTTTCCCCAGCACCAGACACAGTATATGACATTCATAGTACAGAGTAGAAGCTCAGTAAGTGTTTGCTAAGCAAGTGAATGAATGAGTGGTAGCCTTTCAAAAAGCCTGTTTGTGCTTCCTGCTCGAAATGTTACTGAAACACTGAGAATGCTTCTGCCAGGCATTCTTGAGATTGAGAGTAGAGACAAATTAAAACACTGAGATGTAGAACCCACAGACTACATCTGAGAAGAGTATACACAGTCCATTCAATCCTCTAGTTCACAGGACATGTGCCTTTAGGCTTCTCCTCCAAAATGCAAGGTTACTTGAGCCTTCTTTGCTCACCTCACATAACAACTCACTCCAACCACCTCAGGCAAGAATGGCCTACATGGACAGCCAGGATACAGTGGAGGTAAAATGGACTCAGGAGTGGATCAAACCGACCCTGGTACCACACTGCCTTTGGCCTTCCTGTTGCCAGAACCCATGAATTCCCTAATCATTTAAGCCAGTTTTAGTTGGGTTTTACATTTCTTGCAACAGAAAGCTTTCTGGCAGATAAAATGATAATACCTACATCATTGGTTGCTCTGAGGATTTTTGAAGTAAGAGTCTGTCTAAAGCAGCAGTATAGTGCCTGGGATATGGTGAGAACCTGATAGAGGCTCTCAGGGTGACTATGGCTGTCTTGAAGCCAAAGAGGCAGTTCTTAAACAACAGTTAACGTCCACAGACCCCGCCCCCCACTTCCTCAAGGTATCAAGATAAAAGCCCCAGGAAAAAACAAAACAAAACACACCAAACAAACAAAAACAAAGATAAAAGCCCCAGAGATAAAACAAATAAAGGGAGGATTCTCCCAGGCATTGTATCTTGGAGTTCTCCAAGTGTCTCTACAAACAGTTACTGAGTTGTGCTAAGCACCTGCTTTGTACAAAATCCAGTGCTTACAATAGAGTGTATATGAACAAACAAAGGAAAGAAAAGAGACAAACCAAAAAACAGATTCTTTTTAACTATAGAGAACAGATGGTTACCCAGTGTGGAGGATAGGGGAAAGAGGTAAAGGAGATTAAGAGGAAACTCATCTTGATGAGTACTGAGTAATGTACAGAATTGTTGAATCACTATATCGTACACCTGAAACTAATTTAACATTATGTTAACTACACTGGAATTAAAATAAATAAAGCAAAACAAAAACCATGGAGTGTGTATGTCAAGTATAAAGTGATACATATGTACAGTGAAGGAGGAGAGATCATGTGAAAAAGTAATCAAACAGACATGCAATTCCAAATACAAGTTACAACTTTTCTTTGCTAAGTCCATGGCAGACATTGCTAATCAACCACTGATCTCTTTCTCCCTATGCCTAGGTATATAGCCTCAAAATCCTCAGCAGAATATTCTAGGGAACCACTATCAACAAAGTAGGCACACAAGATGAAATTTATTTGCCTTTCCTACTGTAACTAATCATGGAGTGTCTGATACTAGATAAAACTGGCAGACTAAAAAGGTAGATAACTGGTCTAGAAGAAGAGTTTAGGAAGTTAGTGTGTATATGAGAAATTAGTAAGAGATTTAAAAAAAAAAATCTCAGTGGCTGAAGGACAAATATTGCAAACAAGTTTGCTACCATCAGGCCTTGCCTGACTCCCTGACTACTCCCCTTCCCTCTCCTCTTCCCACGTTGGGACACAGGACATCACTTACAGTGTGGGTCCTGCCAGTTCAATGAGTAGACTGCAGCCTTTCCTGCCTCCAGGTTCCTGTCCTTCTGGTCTGTGACATCCAGCTTCAGCTAACCTTCCATGCCATGTCAACAAAGAAAATTTTACTAGTTAGTGAAAAGATTATCAAATTGATTCAATCAACTCAACTGAGACCTATGTACCCAGGAGAGAGCCAGGTGAATAAGCAGCAGCTTGGGTAGTCCTTTTGGGAAAACACAAACACACACGTTTTTTAAAGTCTACAACCAATGGGGCACCTGGGTGGCTCAAGTCGGTTAAGCATCTGCATTCAGCTCAGGTCATGATCTCAAGGTCCT
The DNA here is from genome assembly GCF_002201575.2 of Neomonachus schauinslandi. Taxonomy (NCBI): domain Eukaryota; kingdom Metazoa; phylum Chordata; class Mammalia; order Carnivora; family Phocidae; genus Neomonachus; species Neomonachus schauinslandi. The sequence goes on from NC_058415.1 coordinate 70,130,605, forward strand.
GGAATTGAGCCCCGCATCAGGCTTCCTCCTCAGCGGGGAGTCTGTTTCTCCCTCTCCCTCTGCTCCTCCCCCACGCCCTGCTTGTGCTCTCTCTCTCAAATAAATAAATAAAATCTTAAAAAAAAAAAAAAGTCTGGGGCACCTGGGTGGCTCAGTCGGTTCAAAAGGCTCAGTCTGCCTCCCGCTCAGGTTGTGATCCCGGGGTCCTGGGATCAAGTCTCGCGCTGGGCTCCCTGGTCTGCAGAAGTCTGCTCATGATCGCTCGCTCTCTCTCAAATAAATAAATAAAATCTTAAAAAAAAAAGTCTGTAACCAAGAGAGCTCCCCCTTCCTCTTCTAGGGTGGGAGGAAGGTTCGTCAGGAAAATGGGTGAATTTTGTGATGAACAATTCTGTGCTGAAAGCCAGAGTGCCTGTCCAGAAAGTAGGTGGTCTTACGTGTCCTTAGTTGATAGAGATTTACCTTTTATCTGGAATGGCTGAGTTTGAGAATTACAGATCAGAATTTGGAATTCTTAGCCGACCCTTCCTTGGCTCTACTCCCAAGAATATACTCAAACTAAGGCTGAGACCACCCAATGTATAAACACCCACCCTTCTGGGTAAATCAGAGTAAGACTGAAAACCAGAAGATGCTGGATGCATTTCAAGTTGGCCAGACTAATCCTTCTTTATTTATAAATAAACAATTTGTGTCTGAGAATCAAGTCTTGCTGGGCTTGAATCCTAAGTGTCCACCTGTTTGTATGCTCTTGGCACCACACAGTGATGTCACCGAAGCCTCTGGGTGGTCTCTGCTGCCATCTCTGCCCTCCTGCTCCACTCAATTCTCTACACTGCAGGCACTGTGACCTTTCCAAATACGTGATCCCTTCAAAACCTCTTTACCCCATGGAAGAGTCCAAGCTCTTTACTCTGACTTCCAAGATCCTTTGTGATGGGGCCACACTCACCCTCACTTCTCCCCATACCTTCTTTGTCCTTTATCCTCCAGCACTGTGGTGGAAAGGAAAATGGCCATGTCCTAATCCCTACAACCTATCTGGTGTGTTACCTTAGGTAGTTAAAGGCACTTGGCACTTAAAGATTTTGAGATAGGAGATTATCCTGGGTTTGTATGGGTGGGGCCTAAATGTAATCTTAAATATCTTCATCAGAGGAAGGGAGAGATTAGGCTACAGAAGAGGAGCAGCAATCTGACCAAGGATGCAGAGAAATTGGAGTGGTGAGGCCAGAAGCCAAGTAATGCCCATAGGTACCAGAAGCTGGAGTTCCCAGGAGAAATCAGCCCTGCCAACATCTTTTTTTTTTTTTAATTTTATTTATTTATTTGACAGAGACAGCGAGAGCAGGAACACAAGCAGGGGGAGTGGGAGAGGGAGAAGCAGGCTTCCCACTGAGCAGGGAGCCCGATGTGGGACTCGATCCCAGGACTCTGAGATCATGACCTGAGCCGAAGGCAGCCGCTTAACGACTGAGCCACCCAGGCGCCCAGCCCTGCCAACATCTTGATTTTAGCGCCCTAAGATTCAGTTCGGACTTCTGGCCAGCAGAATTGAAAGAGAACACACTTCTGTCGTTTTAAGCCACGAAATTTGTGGTAAATTTGTTACAGCTGCAATGGGAAACTCATATAAACCTTGTCAAACGGCAGTGGTCCCAGACACATCCTGCTGGTTTTTCTTCTGGGGTTGCTCTCCTCTTTCTTGGAGATGCTTCTCCATGCCTTTTGCCTGTTTTACTCCTACCCCCTCCTTAAGATTCAGTTTCAGGACCACCGCCTGCTCTCCTGGTTGCCCCAGGGCGGGTGAGGGTCTGTCCTCCAGGCGTGCACCACACCTGAGTATTTCCTTACCACGGCAGTCACCAAAAGGTCTTATCGTGTTATTTATGTGTCTGCCTCCCCAGGAGGCTGTGAGCCTCTTCCGGGCAGAAATCAAAAGCTCTTCTTCCTTCAGTCCTCTTTGTGTAGTGTCTAGCACAGGAATTGGCACATTAGAATCCTCAGTAATTGTTGAATGAATGAATGAACAGTCCCTTGCGCCTGGGACTGAGCCCTAAGAAAATTCCAACTCAACCATCAACCAGGTTCAGGTCTGACAGCTGAGCTATCCACTGAGAATCCTGCAAAATAAATGCCAGAGGGAACACTTAGAATACCAAAATATTTGTTTCCTTGGGGCAGGGTGAGGATTAGGGCCTATAATGTAGAATGTGGTAATGCCTGATTCCTTGAGCTTCTCAACCTAGCCCGGGTAGTACTGACAGCTCAGAAGCTCCATTCTGCAAATCCCATGCTTCCCTCATGATTCATGAAGCTCTACTACTAAACTCTAACTATTCTTAACATAAAATATGATTTAGCTCCTAGTAAGGCTCATAACCGAAATTATGCTACTAACTAATTAATACTGTATCCTTTAAATGGGATTACAGGCCTTCATGTACTATTTGGTAAAGGTATTAAGCTGAAGCTATAAATACAATTTCATTTTGCAAGCTGTTTCTCTACAAGGACTTTTATCTGACTACTGCAACGTGACTTTCCTCTTTGTCAGACAAGACAGGCTGTCATCTTCTCCAAGGTCTATAAATTCGGGGACACTTTACAAATGAAAGCATGTTAAAAGAAAACCAAAAATGGACCAGAGCAAAGTGATAAGGAATTATAAACTAACTTTAATTGTATCAACAGGAAGAATTTCAAACCATGTTGAGAATTTATACTTTAAAGTTTAAATCTAGTTAATATATTCTAACTGTAACATAATTCTCTAAAGATAAAAGGATTTGTGATGGCAAATGGACCAAACAATCATTTAGGTAGCATCTAGGAATATTGCTACAATTACTTTACATAAATAGAAATCCATGTCTTTATTAGTAAGGTATCACATCTTAGAGTAAAAATTCACATAGGACAGGCTTATAAATATACATAAATCTCAAAATCAATTGCAATTGAACATTAGGTACACAATTATTATAAAACAAATATAACCCATCGGTGTCTATTTAAAGGCATAGTTTTTACAAAATAGTATTTTGTAGACAGTCTCAAAAAAGTATATTAATACTCCTGGAGCCAGATTGTCCCAGCATCAGCATGTCTGTGGGAATAAGGCATGTGGAGAAGCTGCATTCACTCATCCAGGTGGCCGGGACATTGTACGTGCTGAAGTGGTAACTCTAGTGACCTAGGTGAACACCACAACCACCACAGAAAGTCACCCTAGAGAGTCACTTACCCTCTGGAAGGATGGAACGGAACAGCTATTTGCCTAATAACAAGCATCAGTACATCTTAAGTGAAAAATCTCAATGAGCTTGATGATTCACTTCAATGTTCCGTCTCCAGACATACTTAAAATCACACTAGCATAGCCACTATTTTTGTGAAAAGGAACTTATATCAGGTTGTTTATTAAATATAAAAACAAGGAAGTCCAACCTGTAACTAAATAACGGAGTATCTGAATAAGGAATCTAAATACAAAATATGAATAGGTTCTATCAACATGCCATCTACTTAATTAACATTAGCCTTAGTTTCTTAACTAAAAGTATAGACAAGTCAAACTCAACAGTGATACTTTATACATTCTTAACAATTCATATCATGTTGAGTGGAGGAGGCAAGGCTTAATAAAGGAATCCTTTCTACAAACTAAATTCCTATAAACTCAAAGGTAGTTTTGCCTGTAATATGCACAATGTTGTATCTCTTGGGTTTTCGAGTATTCAAGGGATCAGGAACAGAAACAATCCTGACAAAGACCTTCACAGGGGCATGGCGTCTATGTACAAACACACACAGACCTCGCCATGTATGTACAAGTATATACACACACATACTGAGAATAATCAAACTGTCCACTAAACATAATCAGTTCTGTTTAGAGAACAAGGATATACACTACAATTATATACAATGAAGTATACACATCTCAGCATCTGGCCTAGTGAAGGAGTTCTCAAATATTTTTCCATGAGGATACATGAGGGAGATGCCATAGTCGTGTGTATAAAACTCTCCCCTGGGCATAACAGATTTAGATAATGCTTAAAAAGAAATCTACAGAGAAATAAATTACTCTGAAACACTATAATCCCCACAAGAGCAATTCAATAGTAAAAGTCATTCATGATGGCCACAGCTTAGAGAAATTAAAACTGCTGCTTACCCAGTTCTGAATTTACTGCAACAGAGCTGAGCAGCTGAAACAGAGACCACAGAGCCTAAAATTCTCTACCATCTGGCCCTTTACAGAAAGTTTGCAGACCCCAGGCTAGGCCTGAGAATGACACACAACCTCAGTGGCAATATCTTGGAAGCACAAAATCAATCCAGAATATAGACAGTAAACTTAATTACAGAAATTGTAGTAAAAACCGTCTGGGGTGAAAAATCCATCCCTGAGTTGTCCGAACTTTCTGGTGTCCTTAATGTCAAAAGCCAACTTAAGATCATTAAATATGGCTCCTGCATTTTGTCTGAAATCATGGTTATAAATTCAGCGTGGAGACTACAGTGGGGCAATAAGAGGGCATTGGATTCCAAATGAGAAGACCTGGGGTTTTAGGCAAATCATTTTTAAAAATTAACTAAGACAAATACATTCTTCTAGTATTGTCCAATCTGTATTTAAAAAAAAAAAAAAAACCTATTAAAAGCACTACATACCTGATAAAGATTCTAAATGTTTTTGAGAAGAAAGTTATAGAAAGGGAAATGTACCTCTTTCCCCAAACAGAACTATAAAAGTCCTCCTATTTATTGTTAATCAGTAAAGGGGGAGAAAGCACCTACCTAATTTGAGTGTGCATGGTGGGTTCCATTTAACAAACACCTTAATGAGTGTGCATAAAGACACGAATGTGTAGGAAGTCCTTTCACATTCCTAGGCCTCAGCTGCCCCTTTGTCAAGTAAGGGCATTAGATTAAATGGCCAGCACTGGTCATTTATGCCAAATGACTAGCCTCAGTTTCTTCATCTGTAAAATTGGATTAATAATAGAATCTACTTCCTGTGGGGATTGTGAGGATTATGGGTTAATCCACATAAGGTGTTTAGAACAGCACTAAACACATTTAGCTGTTATTATGGTTCTACTTGGGCATTTTAGGAAAAAAATAATGTTGGTTAGGCATCTCCCCGGTGACAAGTACTATGTTGGAAAATGGGAATACAGAGATAAAACAGAAATTTATTCTCATATTAGGTAAAAATAAATGAAGTTGAAGTCTACAGAATTTTAATTTCAGTGTGCCTATAAACTAACGGTCCTCTGGAATGAGTCAAATGCTGTTCTGCATTCCTGGTCTGTTAGTTCTTATTTGCAAACAATAATTATTGTTCAGAATATCAATTTAGGTTCACCACAGGGCAAGACAGAACCGACTTTCTATCTGTGTTTCAAAAGTTCAGTGTTTGCTAAAGAAACGGTTTATGGTTTGATCACAGGTGGAAGAATATAAAAATGCTGGTCAGTCTGGCATTGCATATGAAATACAAGCCCCTGAACAAAACAAACTTGCCACGGAAGTACAGTTTCATCTACTTTTTTCTGTCCAACAAGTGTTTGCTGAGCGCCCACGGTGTGGCGATGTCTTGTTACAACCACGAGTAGCAAGAAATGGTCCCTGCATCGGGGAGCGAGCAAGGGATTGCAGTAAAGTGTGATGGACAGCTGGATGGAGAAGCCCAGTGTGCTGTGGGAGCACGAGGTGGGGACTTAAAGCTATCTAGTCCAGGGGACTGGAGGAACAAATACTGAAGCTGTGACCTGAAAGGTAAGTAGATCAGCAAGCACAGGAAGTGGGAGACGTCTGGGCACAGGCAACACCATGAGAGGGGAGTTGAGAGCAGCTGCCTTGCGTGGACATGGCAAGTGAGGAGTGGTGGCAAAAGATGATTTGGGAGAGGGGCGCCTGGGTGGCTCAGTCGTTAAGCATCTGCCTTCGGCTCAGGTCATGATCCCAGGGTCCTGGGATTGAGCCCCACATCGGGCTCCCTGCTCAGCGGGAAGCCTGCTTCTCCCCCTCCCAGTCCCCCTGCTTTTGTTCCCTCTCTCGCTGTGTATCTCTCTGTCAAATAAATAAATAAAATCTTAAAAAAAAAAAAAGATGATTTGGGAGGTAATCAAAATGGACTGCATTTTACCCTAATGGCAATAAGAAGTCAGAGAAAGTTCTAAGCACGAATATGCAAGACTGGTCATCAAAGTGGAAACAATTTGTGAAATAAATAGCTTGACCTGAAACGCAAGCAGAGGGAAAATCCATTAATGTGTTCCTTCCCTGCCTGCTACAGAGGCTAGCCCGTCTTTCTTTAGTCTTAACCTATTTATAGCTGAAATACCATATACATCAGAGAGTGAAGTATAAAAATATTTGCCTTCTTATTTACAAAGTGGGTGCCCGCATACGCTGTATCCTCACTACTGAACAAGCATGATAGCTCAGAAGGTGTGCAAAGGCCACCCTCAGCCGGGACTGGAGGGCTCAGTTCCAAGGCCATGGCAGCGAGGTGGAGCCACAGACTTGAACCAGATGACCTGAGTTTGAATCCTACCCAGTTCTTTAGCTCACCTAACGTCATTTAACCTCTCTCCATCTGCAATGAGGATTATTTCTCCTACGTCACTTGGTAGACTGTGTGTCACAGAATCGCAATGTTTTCCTTATTTTTGTACAGTTCCAGAATTTAAAAGTTCTCCCCCTACCCCCCAGGTGGACTTTCACCCTGACGGTGAATTTCAAGGATGGCATTAGAAATCAATCTCCAGTCCTGTTTAATCACAAAATCCACAAATCCAGCTCTATAGCAACGATGGGGCCAAGCCAGAGGACTGCGAAACTCTCCAGTGGAAATCCATCAGCAACTCAATGACACCCATAGACTCTTTTCCTCTGAATGGGCTGTTAGCACAGACATTTGGAACAAAGGAACATTTGGGTTCCTTTGAAAAAAGGGGATGCATTAAGTCAAAGCATTATGATAAGTACTGCTGATTGCTGGTCCAGTTTACAAGTCCGAACATGTTGAACGGAAACTCTAGGTGAATTCACTCTAGGGGTCATCTCCCATTTTCTGATTTAAAAAAGAAATGTCATCTTTAAAAAGTTTCTACTCCAAATCTCCACAATCTCCAAAAATGTTTATTTTCAAAATGCCTTAAATTTTTATTAAGAGGACTTGTCTATTATAATACATATTTAATCATACTCCGTGGATGTCGACTCTGACAACGGATTTAGCTGTAACAACACATGAATCGTTTAATTTATAAAATACAGTGAGAGAAGAGTCCAAATTCTAACCGCTAACAATGCCCTTTTTTCTTTTTTTTATCATTAATATAGTTTTACATCTTCAGGAACACTCACAGTCCCATTCCTAACCTTTCCAAACAGCAATAAAAAATATTTTCTCATAACTACTCACTGACTGAGAAGAAATTTCCTCTAAGTATGGACCATTTCCTTATCATTATAATCTTTCCCATTCTCCCCATCAGCTGTGTAAATATCCAAATGCATTTATGGAAATTTGAAACTTCTTCTGCCTAAAAGGTTGATTGTGAACTAGGGCCATCCAGTAATGTTCTCTTTAGTAATGTCCCAAGTAACTCTCCTGAGCTGTAGTTGGAAGAATAAAGGTTGTTTAGAAGCTGTATGCCTAGCTCCTTCTTTACCTTGTTATGTGTTATCTGACCAAGTAGCCAAGGCCACATGGCATGTGGGTCACCAAAAAAGGCAGCTTTCCTCAACCTCAAATCCCATTCAGTAAGATGGTACTGACAATTTTCATCAAGCCAACTCAGAGATGTTTTGAAGCTCAAATAAGAAAACACATTTGAAAGTGCTTAGAAAAATTTTTAAGTACTTTCCAAAAGTATGGGATCAATATTAAACAATCCTCTTTGATTAGAAAAGCAGCTTGCTCTTTCTTCCAAAAACTGAAATCATAGGAGTCTTTTTTTAAATAAGAAAAGCTAAAATTATACTGCATATTCTTAAAAAATATATTTATACTAAAGACTTTCTAATCCATTTAATATGTTGGCTTTGCAGCTGTGTTTAAGGGGTTCCCATCAATAAGTAGAAGGTCAGGGCAACAATGAGAAGCAAACAAAATGGAGAGGAGAAGGTCTGATAGGCAGCTGATGGCATAAAAATGTCTTCATACTTGTAAATACTGACAACACGCTCTGAAGTCGGTGGTGAGTCTATGTCGTGTCGGGTGATAGAGCCTTTAAGAAAGAAAGAAAAAGGAAGGGGACAGTAAAAAAAAAAAAGATTTAAAATGATATATGCAAACAACAGAAAGATTAGACAAGTCTTTAGCATTGACTACATAAGCAGGAATTATAAAGATCTGGAATCAGATATTAGAGCCATCATCAGAATTCTCTGTAATGGTACATACATAAAAATAGAAAGAACATAGAAATTACCTAAATTTACCCCGAAGACTGGTTCTCATGAATCCACACACCCACTACCAGAACAATACTACTGATCTTTCCATTTCACCCCACTCTGTTGCTTCCTAGTATTGTATGAATGCCTACTTTCAAGGTCTCTAATGAGTTTTATCTTACTAATACCATAAGGAGAACTGTATGTTGATTTCAAACAGTAAGAGCTACTCTTTTTTCCCCTCAAACATATCTTTTATATATGGATCATCAACCACTCCTGACCACGCCATACTTGCTTCTAGATGGAGGTCTCTGTCACTGTCTGTGGGCTATGACGTGGTGGCCAGCCCAGATCAGACGCGAGAGCGTGTGGGTGTGCTGTGTGCGTGTCTGTACGGTTGAGAAGCAGAGTGAGGTAGCAGGAGGATTAAGATACCAAACAAATGTCTGGACTAGAGACATTTTTTTTTAACTTGGTTAGATGTGTAAAGAGGGAAAGGCTGTGTACATGGGATGCTTAAAAAGCTGAAATTTGGGGTGCCTGGGTGGCTCAGTTGGTTGGGTGACTGCCTTCAGCTCAGGTCATGATCCTGGAGTCCCAGGATCGAGTCCCGCATTGGCCTCCCTGCTCCGCGGGGAGTCTACTGCTCCCTCTGACCCTCCCCACTCTCTCTCTCATTCTCTCTCTCTCAAATAAATAAATAAAATCTTTAAAAAAAAAAAAGCTGAAATTTATTCAATGTGCCTGGCCTCCTGAATAAGCCACATGGAACTTGGGTTAGGGAGACCACAGGTGTGTGAGTTCAGTGGAAAGGTCTCCTTGGAAACAGGGCTCCGAGTGAGTGTTTTTTAAAGTCCTGTCTGCTAGGGAAGCCCCGCCAAATCGGACACGTTAATTCCCTGCTCCAGATTCTGTGCTGGCTCCTGTTAGCACAAGTCTAACTCCTCAGGTCGGCAGACATTTTTCTTTCAACAGATGCACTCCCCTCTCCCATCTAACCTAACCTCCCTCATTGGTCATGTACATGGGCTCCTAGGCTTAACCACGCAGCAACACTGCCCTTGAGGGAAACCTAATCCCATATCCCCTTTAAGCCTTAGCTTAAAGTGTAGCCCCTTTGAGAGACTTTAAGAGAATGGATAGGATTTGATCAACAGAGAGGGATTTAATCAAAAAAGGGTGCACAAGCCTGTATATGGGGTAGGAATATGCCTGTTCTGTTTGAGGACAGTAAGAACACCCAGAGTCTTGGAGGGCTTATCAGGCAAAGAGGGATCAGACTTGAGGAAGGCCTAGACTGTTAGGCTATTATTCCATTTATGTGAGACGATGACTTTCCCAAGTACAACACTTTCCAAATTGTAAAGGAACTTCAAATACTTGTTTTCACTGAATGCTTCCAATGATCCTTTGAAATTGGTATTCTCATCATCCCCATTTTAGATACAAAGAAATGGGAGTTCAAAATTTAGAGGAAGGCCGGGTATAGCTACCAATGGGAAAAACCTGCACTCAAATCTAAAGTTTTGGGCTCCAAACCCCATCATTTTAAATAGGTCCATTTCTCTAGGATGAGATATATGTACTGAAAGTACTCAAAGACATAACTGCAGATCCATTGCTGGGATCCTGGGAAATAAGCAAATGGGAAAGGTGTCACATCCAAATGTTTTGGATGCCATCTGAGGCATCCAAATGTTTTCCCAATTAGAAACAAGCCCCAAAAAAGGGGGCACCTGGGTGGCTCAGTCAGTTAAGTGTCTGCCTTCGGCTCAGGTCATGACCTCAGGGTCCTGGGATCGAGTCCCACATCGGGCTCCCTGCTCACTGGGGAGCCTGCTTTTCCCTTTCCCTCTGACCTTCCCCCCTGCTCATGCTCTCGCTCACTCACGCACTCTCTCTCTCAGAATGGAAAAAAAAAAAAAAAGAAAGAAAGAAACAGGCAAAGAAGGTATAAAATCTCCAGACCAATCAGTGGAAACATTTTGAAGAAGAAGATAAAAAAAACAAACCTAGATCAGATTAGGCAACCGAAAGTTGAGGAGCACACAGTAAAGAAAGACACAACTGTAAGAGCCAGAATGAGCTCTCCTACAAGCACCACGAAGAACTCATTTCCGTTCTTACGCCGTTAGGCTTGATCAGCCAGGAGGACTGCTGAAGACACCATGTAACTTGATTTTGGCAGCCTCCAAAAGGTCTCATGATATCCTTGGGTCTTTGTGGGGGATCTGCTGAAAAGCCTTGCCACCCAAAGCGAGGTCGTCAATGAACCAGCATCCACTGGAAAGCTGGTTAGAAATGCAGAATCTCAGGTCCCACCCCAGACCTACTGAAACTGCATTTTAATGATATAGCCAGGCAATTCCTGTACACATTAAAATTTGAGGAGCAGTGGGCTAAATTATAGGATAATTTGATGGATTTGTGACTACCAGAATGGTCATAAAGTGAACACTACTGGGATGCTTGGTGTCAGTCTCTACAGAAGTCTCCAGATGTCCTTTCCTGTTCAATATTTTTTATATTTAGGGCATAAGAGCTAAGAGTACTCAATGACTTTGGAGTCAGTCAGACCTAGGACTGAATTTTAGTTCTTCCATTAATTAGTTGTATAGCCTTGAGCAAGTTCCTTAATCTCTCTAAAACGAGGATAATATCTATACCACTCAAGGATGTGGTGAGGAGTAAATGAGAATGTCGTGAGAATTAGCACATACCTCCACATATAGCAGACCCATGATCTGTTCCATTAAGCGCAGAGCTCATCACATACTACCTTGTACTGTGCCAACTACGTTCGCATATTACTTGTCCATTTGTATGTCCATGTGTATAATAAGTCCATTACAACTTCCTAAAGGCAGGATCCTATCTCCTTTGTCTTTTACACTATCCAAAGGGCTTATTGCTCTCTTGCCCAATAAATAATGAACACAAGCAAAGCAGTGTCTGGAGTTTAATCCAGATGCCAAAATGTAAGCTTACCCTGAATGGCTGGACCCCAGGCAAACAGATAATACCAACTCAAATGCAGATCGACAATTGTCTCATCTCTGGGAACGTTCACGGGGCGTTTAAATCTGCAGGTGACCCGATTGTTCTCAAAGACTCCTTCTTCATCTCTGGCAGGATTTCTCTGGATCTCCTTTGCCCACTGGCCTACATTATAAAAGTGCTGTATGCGGACCCTCCCATTGTCATCGTGGACACAGGCCATGACGTCATCACCACCCTACCATGAAAAACGATGAAGGAAAGAGTCAAAGGTGCGTCTTTTACAAACGTCTCTGCTAGAAAGAAATTTCACTCAGATATATCCATTTCATTATCTCTGTAAATTTGAAATCCCACCCTCCAAAATTATTTTTATTAAAAAAGCTTTAACCAAGTGATGAAGTTAGCATCGCAGAAGCGGACATCAAGTGCCTCCTGACGTGATGTTCAAAGAATATATCACCAGCTATTTAGTATTCCTGCTGAAAACACAAACCGAACCTAATCATGAAGAAACAATCAAACCCAAACTGAGAGTCATTCTACAAAAAATGATTATAAAAAGTATCAAAAAAAAATACTTGTAATCTTCAAAAGGGCCAATGTCAGTCATGAAAGACCACACACACACACACACAAAAGGCGAAGAAACGATTTCAAAATAAAGAAGACTAAGGATTCATGACAACTAATAGTGTTCCTAGACAGAATCCTAAGTCCTAAAATAAGAATTTCTATGAAGGGTAGTATCAGGACAATGGGCAACACTGGAAAATGGGCACTATGTTTGACCATACTATCATGTTAATGTTAAACTTCCCGACTTTAACAAATAGGTTGAATCTCCAAAGTTTCCAGAAAATGATGAAAATAGCAGCAGCAACAGCAGGGGAGAGAGCTAAAGCATGTGTGGCAAAATGTCATCACTTGTTAAAAAAAAAAGTTCTGGAAGTAGACAGTGGTGATGGTTGCCCCATGAACGTGATTAACGCCACTGAAGTATACATTTTTAAATGGTTAAGATGGTAGATTTTACATCATGTACATTTTACCACAATAAAAAGAAAGTTGTTCGGTGAATCTGGGTGAAGAATATGTATTGCACTATCCTTGCAGATTGTACATTTTACATTTAATTTTTTTAAAGATTTTATTTATTTTTTGAGAGAGACAGAGAGAGAGCATGAGCAAGGGGGAATGGCAGAAGGAGAGGGAGAAGCAGACTCTCCCATGGAGCAGGGAGCCTGACACGGGGCTCGATCCCAGGACCCTGGGATCATGACCTGAGCCGAAGGCAGACGCTTAACCGACTGAGCCACCAGGTGCCCTCTGTACATTTAAGTAAAAACAAGTCCAAAAAATGGGGCACCTGGCTGACTTAATCGGTGGAGCATGAGACTCTTGATCTCAGGGTTGCAGTTTCAAGCCCCATTCTGGATGTAGAGGTTACTTAAAAATAAAATCTTAAAAAACAACAACAAAAAAACCCCAGGTCCCCAAAGTTAAAGGTGTTCATCAACCATAACAAATGTACCACTCTGTGGGGGATGCTGATAATGGGGTAGGTCATGCATGTGTGCAGGCAGGGAGTATATGAAAATTTTCTGAGCCCTGTATTCAATTTTGTTGTGAACCTAAAACTGCTCTAAAAATCAAGTCTTATTTAAAAAAAAAACAATAACGTACCATTTCAAAAAAAAAAGTTTAAGGCTATTAAAAAAGGGTTCCATTTTGCTTTTCCTTTACATCAAATTTTGAAAAAATTTTCAGCTATGCTTCTCCTTGGAACAATAGGAGAAGAAAAGAGAGACTTATCTGTTAAAGGCCTTCAGAGAGCAAAATGTCAAACATAGGGGCACCCAGGTGGCACAGTCGGTTAAGTGTCTGACTCATGGTTTTAGCTGAGGTCATGATCTCAGGGTCCTGGGATCGAGCCCCTGCGTCAGCCTCCATGCTCGGCAGGGAGTCTGCTGGAGGATTCTCTCTCTCCCTCGCCCCTCCCCTGCTCATGCTTTCTAAAATAAATAAATAGAGCTTTAAAAAAAAAGTCACACATAAAATTTGAATGCTGTTACTCAACCTCCGTCCTCTGAGTGCCCTAATCTTAACAGCTGCACCATGAGGGCAAACGCATTCTAGGACAGGAAAAGGTCAATCGCATTGCAAGCCAGCTTCCGGGATGGCACACACCTGCTGTTTCTCTCTTACTGACCCTAAAGTAGGAGACAAGACATGCAGATTCATATCCATGCAATCTTACCAGTTAGGCCCATTGTCTTATTGCCTGGACTGGCTTTGGTAGAAGCTCATCCTTGTGGTGCCCTTTCCAAGAACAAAGCCCCCGGGGTTCTGACTGCTTAGCCTGATCCCCCAGTCTCTATTTAACACCGACCGACAACCTCTCTCCAATCCACTAGCGAATGCTGTCAGAGCTACTTCAAAGCATATCCCAAATGGGAGCACTTCTCACCACTCCCACTGCAGTAAGCCTATCTGAGCTGGCCTCCACTCATTGCAGGAGCCTCAAGACAGGTCAGGGGAAAAGAAGAAGAAGGCAGAGCAGCAGCCTGTGCAAAGGTACAGGGGCCCAAGGAAGTCTGGCTCTGGAAGCACCCTGGCACAGTGAGGTGGCAAATGATGGTATCACAGAGGGAAGAGGGAAGAAGACAGCAGAGGCACAGAGAGAAGCAGAGGTAAGTGACAATCGCTGCCTGGGATCTGCATGCCCTGCCTGGTCCTGCTCCTTGTCTCTGGTCTTTCTTTTTTTTTTTTTTTTCTTTTTTAAGATTTTATTTATTTGAGAGAGAGAGAATGAGAGAGAGAGCACATGAGAGGGGGGAGGGTCAGAGGGAGGAGCAGACTCCCTGCCAAGCAGGGAGCCCGATGCGGGACAGGATCCCAGGACTCCGGGATCATGACCTGAGCCGAAGGCAGTCGCTTAACCGACTGAGCCACCCAGGCGCCCGTCTCTGGTCTTTCTGAGGTCCAGCGGCGTTCTTGCCCACGCGTACTGTGGAAGACTGAGTTGTTGAACTTGATTCTTCATTCCCCAGTAGTACACACCCGCCCCTTCACAGGGCCTCTCGGGCAGGGGAGTGAACTTCCCTATCCCTTCATTCTGGGCCTGGCTGTGTGACTTTGGGCAATGAAATATTAGCAGGTGGGACGAGAGCAGAGGTTTGAAATAGGCTTGGAGGGCTCTTGCCCTTCTGTCTCTGCCATGAAAACCACATGCCTTGGTAGCTGCTGGTTCCAGAATGATTAGAGAAAACCCGAATCTAACTCATGGGCTGGAGCCAAGCCCAGCTGAACCCTAGCCAATTCACACACATGTGAACAAGAAATAAATGCTAATAAGCCATGTGGTTTGGAGGCTTTTCTTGCAGCATCACTGCCATAATAACTAATAAATGCAGGTACCACGAGATACCTCATATTCCCATAACCAGCCCTTCCTTTTCTGTTTAAGCTAGCTTGAATTTTTTTTCACTTGCAATCAGAGAGCCGTAACTAATGTAATTGTTATACTGCTTTTATCAATTTGTTTCCCTTGCTTTGAAAAAGAAAATCAATTGCTAGAAATCCACACATTTAATAGCGGCATGGTGGCTTGGAGAAACCATGCCAATTTCCAAAATCTAAAGTAGCACAGCAAACTCAAGAAGAAAAAAATCATCTTTTATCATGATTTGCATCTTACCATTTTCTTGTCTGAAGAGAATCCAACTGCTACCCAGCCATCTGTGTCAGCGCTCAGCTCAAATTCCACGTCGGCCCCGATCATCCGGTAGCTAAGGAAGTAGTCACACGTCTCCGCATTACAGCCTGGCTTGCCGTATCTGCAGGAGAGATCAAAACACAGCACTGCTGCTTCATCTCCTTACTCACAACACATTAAGAAGGCAACAGTGTATCAGGCAGAGCGAAGCAAGATTACCAAGTAAATGAGATCTTTGCTACCAGGGATCTGAAAACCACAGTTTCACTTGGGAGAGATCTTGGAAAAGATCTGCTCCTTTCTATCTACATACAACCTGAGGAGCAGAGATGGGAAGGGGCTTGCTTGCATAGTGAGTCAGTAGCTGCTGGAGGACTTGAACCTGGGCCTCCACTCCCGGCCAGTGTTCTCAACATTATATTAGAGCTTCTCAGATAGTCGTTATTACTGAGTTATTTCTGAATCCCTTTCAGAGGAAGAAATTCTCAGAGTTAATAAACTGTTTTTGTGAATTAAATATATACCAGTTCTTTTTTACTTAGAAATTTTCATACAACTAAATTAACAAAAACTTACAAATTAAATATAAATTAAACTACAAACGCAGGAACATTTAAATTCTCAGCATCCATGTGATGGATGGTGTAATCTTACTGAAGGTAGATTTTGCTTACCTGCATGGGGTATATCTGACCACACTGTGCAGGGTCCCTTGGATGAGCACTTTCTTACTACTAAACACGATTTCACTTTCCCCCACTCTTATCTGTTTGAAAGGTTGCAAAACCCTCATACATACATCAAATGAATACCTCATCTGGTAATCACTGAGCATGAATGCATCATTTATTTATAAAATCTGCCTTGGCTCTATCAGGCTATCACACAATTACCAATCAGGACGCCAGAGTACCGAGCAGCATAAACTGGTTATCCAGATAATCCGATTATGCATACATTCATCATTTTAAGGGGCATGATTGAAATGGAAACTCAAATTTAAATTTTCTTCCAGGGGACTTGTGGATCCTTTAGGAATCGGGAAGCCCTAGTGAGAGGGACATTGTTTTATGCCATTTTCAGAAGAACAGAAAACTGTAGCAATGGGTGGGACAAGGGAAGCTCAGGTGGAAGGTTATCTGAAGGAACAGGGCACAAAGCTGCCAAGCACTGACTGAAGAGGGAGGCAAGGAACATGCCAGGCAGGGACCCTGAATGGCTGGGAAGAGATGTGAGCTCAGGATAGTGTAGAACCGGGTAAAAACGCTAAATGAGTGTAAGGAAAGCTAAAGGAGGAACGAATGGGCCAGAAAACAAGTCACCCTGAAGCCAGCAGCTACTGAAATTCCCTCCCTTCTCAAAAATGTCCCCCAGTCACCAGACTTAACATTGCTGGCCATCTTCCTCAATAATAGTATTATTTGGATTCTTAAAAATTCCTAAGAGGGGCACCTGGTTAAGTGTCTGCTTTCAGCTCAGGTCCTGGGATCCTGGGTCCTGGGATCAAGTCCCACATCAGGCTCCCTGCTCAGTGGGGAGCCTGCTTCTCCCTCTGCCCCTGCCCCCTGCTTGTGTTCTCATTCTCTCTCTCTCTCTCAAACAAATAAAATATATATTTTTTAAATTCCTTAGAAATACCCTTGTAATCCAAAGAAAACTCAAAACCCCTTTATTCGATTTTTTTTCTCCTTGGCCTTGAGCACTGAACAAAAGAAAAAAAACATCCAGAACTTTCAGTGCAGTAGCCATCACAACCTTTACTCAAGGACAATTTATTTTAGGAAAAAACAGTTTCAAAGAGGAGGCGGCTTTTCCAACAAAGCGGAGCTGTCTGGCTGGGAGGCTCACCGTCTTTACTAGTGTTTGCTAGCTCCAGCCCATCATATTTTGATAGAGCACGACTAGTAATCATGTGGGGACTCCCTAAGTCTGAGGTAACAAGCTCGCTACAATCATCAGTGTTCACGACTAGTTAGTATCATCCAGATACCCCAAAGTCATGACTCTTTATTTGAAAAGGAATTGGGTCTTAAATGTGTCAGTCATGGTCTGTCCCGCTCACAGCCCAGCTAGTAATGCACAGCCCATGTCACCTGATTCTTTTTCATACAGCCAACTGGGCAGGAGTAGATACCTGGGCCAATGGCAGTATGGTCATAAATGAAAAACCAGAGAAGGATGTTCTAGTGCCAAGGAGCATTCGAGAGCTTATGGCCTCTAAGACTGAAAACTGGAGTGGCCATCGGAAACAGGCTGAAGCAATGAGGGGATGCAGGCCCCTGATTAGAATGAGCTATACGCGATTGAAATACTAGCTTGAGAAGTAAATCAGTGCCTTAGCCTTAAAGTTAACCAACTCGCAGATCTACCAACCTAAAGCATCCCTTAGTTTTTCCACAGTCATCCACTTTGATTTTGGCAAATGGATCCACAGGAGGAGCAGTAGGGAAAGGGTAACCTAGACAGTGAGAATAAACAATGGTTAGAAAATCCAGCAACAGCTTTTTTCCAAGGAGAAATTTTTTTCTAATACGTTGACTATTTTCTACCACACGTTGTCTAGAAATGCTTAGGGCCTCAGAAAAGGGCTTTGTGTAAGCCTAATCACCCTCTTCATGAGGGGAGGGTGTAGGGCACACATCTTTGAGCCAGTCTTACATGTGAACTGAGAATTATGTGGCCTTTCCATCCTTTTACTGGCAGGGAACCTGAGGCAGAGAGGTGGCGTAATTTCACACAACCACGGGCCCACCACCATCCCTGGAAGTGTGAACATCACAATTTTCATACAATACCCATGCTTTAAAAGGGGGAAAAAAAAATCAACAATGAAATATTTGTATATGTGATAGTAGAGGTTTTCCATGTGTACCTATACATGATAATAGGATTTTCCCCTTTCTCTGAACTTCCATTTGTCATTAAGCTGTACAGGACATTTCCCTAGCTCACTAAATTCTTCAAACACAATCCTTTTTAACACCTGAGTATCTTTCTTGTAAGATCACTTCACATCCTAATGCATTCAATCACACGCTGAAGGGTAGGCCTGCACTATGCTTCCAGTTTGTGACAGCAAAGATTTTTCTCCTCGGCTGTTAACTCCATGCACACGGGAACCACGTGTGGGTCATCTTGGGTTCTCGGTCCAGCATCGTGCTCGGCACTGGACGCTGACTACATGATTGTCAAATGAATAAATAAAATCACCCACAGATATTAGGCAATGTAAATAAATGTAAACTTGAGGCTTTGTTTACTTTGTTCCATTATGATGTAGGAAAGATGTTGGGGTCTGGATCCAATGGCCAAGAAAGAATTCTTGAGACGTCTTTGGTGCAAAAAGGTGATTTTATGAAAGCACGGGGACAGGACCCGTGGGCAGAAGGAGCTGCACTCAGTCGTGAGGAGTGGCCCATTATGTCCTTTCAAGTTGGGAGGGGGTTAGGGAAAGCACAAGCCTCCCAGGTATTTTGGAAACAAGGTTTCCAGGACCTTGAGGGGGCCAGCTATTGTTAGGAAAAGGTCATTTATTACTGTTTAGTAAAAACTCAGTCATGAGACCCTTCAGATGTATTATCAGTGGGTCATATGCTTGGGGGATGATTGCCAACATATATCTTGGTGGGTAGAGATAAAGGAAGTTTCCAAAGGAACTTTTATATGTCAAAGTAGACTTACAGGATCCTGGGGGTCAGGCCCTTAGCAAAGTACTAACATCGAGGCAGCTGAGTTCCTAGAGGAATGTCACTCTGCCTATTTCAAGGACTTGTCAATGGGCTATAAGTAGTAAGGAAATTTAATTTTTCTTTTGCCTTTGTTTCTCACATCACAGCAGATTATACTTTATGGGCGCCTGGGTGGCTCAGTTGGTTAAGCGACTGCCTTCGGCTCAGGTCATGATCCTGGAGTCCCGGGATCGAGTCCCGCATCGGGCTCCCTGCTCGGCAGGGAGTCTGCTTCTCCCTCTGACCCTCCTCCCTCTCATGCTCTCTGTCTCTCAGTCTCTCTGTCTCAAATAAATAAATAAAATCTTAAAAAAAAAAAAAATAAATAAATAAAAAAAATAAAAAATAAAAAAAGCCACTAGGCTATACTTTCCTGGCACACATCTGTACACTTTGGACAGTTCATTTCTATTACCCTAGATCTTGATCACCTGCTAAAATACAGTCCTAGTAGCTTTTTACCATCTTTAAGTAATTGGACCAAGTGTATTATTTTTTCTACTTTTATGCATATTTTATGCTGAGTCCTCAGTCTACTTTGGTACTCTAGACTGAGTCCAGCCTTGGACGAATTTTTTTTCTCTTAACATGTACTGAGCAACTGCTTAATGGTACGAACTATGTTAAGCATCTTCATGTATGTTCTTATTCTTACTACAATGCTGAGGCTATTTTTTTCTCAGAACATTTATCCAGGAACGCAATGACTACTTACGTTTTAAAAATTCTATAGGTAACCGGGGTGCCTGGGTGGCTCAGGCAGTTGAGTGTGACTCTTGGTTTCAACTCAGGTCATGATTTCAGGGTCCCGACCTTGGGCTCTGTGCTTAGCTGGGAGCTTGCTTGAGATTCTTTCTCTCCCTCTGCCCCTCCTGCTCACACAGTCTCTCTCTCTCAAATAAATATTTTTTTGAAAAAATTCTATAGATGGGGCACCTGGGTGGCTCAGTTGTTAAGCATCTGCCTTCGGCTCAGGTCATGATCCCAGGGTCCTGGGATGGAGCCCTGCATCGGGCTCTCTGCTCAGCTGGAAGCCTGCTTCTCCCTCTCCCACTCCCCCTGCTTGTGTTCCCTCTCTCCCTGTCTCTCTGTCAAATAAATAAATAAATAAAATCTTTAAAAAAAAAAAAGAAAAAATTATATGGGTAACTGAAAAAGACAGTTTCTCATAATGTTGCGTCTCGATTTCCCCATCTTCTGTTATCCTTACCACTTCCTAGCATCTAGAATAATACTTTGGCATATAGCAGATTTCCATCTCAATAAATGCCAGTTATTATTACTATGGGATTACTATTAAGTTTTGTAAACTGGACTGAGAACTAATAACTGTTGGGTAAGATCATCTCTAGAAGAATGGGTTTCTAAGCTCTAATTACGAGCAAGCTTTGGGAAAAAACTCACTTATTAATGTACCAAACTACATTATTAGCATTGGCAAATGGCTTTTCAAGGCTTTTTTAGCAGTAATTTCCTATTCTCTTTTATGCTTCTAAAACTTGGAATGAGAACTTGTTTTGCCAAATGCATTTGGGCATATCTTATTCTCTTGTTTTGTAAGATGTTGTATAATAAAAAATTTAACTGGTTTTCGTCCCTGGTCCTGGAGAAAGGCTCCAAATCCTTGGAACTTCCCAGCAGGGCTGTCTTTGTTATTCATGAGCCCCTTGGGATCACACCTGAGCTTATGCTAAGAGATGAGATGACTCAGGATGGGGGCTAGTCCCCAGAAAAACCAACCATGTGACTAGAGGTTCGGGGCTGTCAGTTAGGCCCACCTCCAGGGACGGTTGGGAGGCTGGGGACTAAATTTAATGATGTAGCCAGTGATTAAATCAGTAATACCTATGTAATGAGACCCCAGTAGAAACTCTGGACACAAGTCAGTGCTGCTTCCTGGTTGGTGAACAAACTAATACTGGAGAGGGTGACAAGGCCTGATTCCATGAGGAGAGGGCATAGAAACTCTGCATTTGGGAGACCTCCAGACTTCACTCCATGTGTGTCATCACCAGCTGTTCCTGAATTGTATCCTTTACAGTAAGTGCAGTGCTTTCCTGAACTCTGTGAAACATTCGAGTGAATTACAAAATCTGAGGGCGGTTGTAGGTAGCCCCCAGGATTTGCAGCCAGTTGATCTAAAGGGAGAGCAGTTTTGTTATAGACCACCCCCTTTAGCTTGCGGGGCCTGAGCTAACTCTGGGTTATTAGCACCACAAATTAATTTCAATATACTAGTTGGGGTTGGCAGAATAATATTAAGCACAACAACATTACAATTTTCCCCTGAATTTAAATGACCTATTTGGCATAAATTTAGTTTGGCCCGCATGCCAGTATTTAAGCTCTTGTCTCTGAGCTACAACCCCATCCTTCGATAGCCAACTCTGTGATGGGTTGAGCACTCTGCAAACCACATTTCTCCTTTGCCAGTTGACTGGGCTCTGCTGAAACACTGGAGGGAGGCTAGGAGGCAGGAGGAAGGAAAGACCATTCCTTCCTATTGGGTTGCTGTCCCCTACACAAGTCTTCGGTGATCCTGCTTCATCCTTCCAGTGGCAAGTTGATGCCAGCTTTTTATCTAAATTCCCCTAACCAGCCTTGTCATGCCCTCAAAGGAACCAGCAGCAGCTGCGCAGAGAGGATGGGCTGCAGTTTTGCGGGGGGGGGTCTCTTGGCTGAGCTTCTAGATTCTCACAGTTTCAAGCCCTGCTCTGTGCCCCGACCCCTCCCAGCACCCCAGTCCCAGAGGCAGTAGCTGCTTCCCGCCGTTACTGTCTTTGTGCTCCTTTTTGTTTCTCCTGTCCCCCAACATCTACTTAGATAGCTGACTGGGCTGGTCATCCCATTAAAAAAAAAACACACACACACACAACTTAGAACTGGTTTCTATCTTTCTTTCTGATCAGATCTTGATGGAAAGAGACTGAACGGATTAATCCTTAAATACTGACACAGTGGGTTTGCAGGGTGTACCTTACCAGCCTTTCTCTTGGTAACTAGTTAGAGAGCAGCGTCGTTCAACGGGATGTCGGAAACGCTGTGTACAATTGCACTGTCCCATTATCTTGATGGCAGAATTTTAATTTTTAAGTATGTAGGTGCACCGAATTAAACTGATGACATTTCCTGGTTTATGGGATACTCCTATCAGTCTACGCAAAGCCCATCTTCTATTTTCCCCTAATCCGATCCTAAAGCCACTTTCCTCCTGGTCTAGAGTATTTTCTAAGTATCCTTCTGCAAAGGCTGCAGGTTTTAACAAAAGGAGCACTCTGACACATACACATCTTAGAAAAGCAATATTTTACTGTGATACACTGAAAGGGGGGTTGGGGGTAAGCTTCACATCTGTGCTAGCTCCTCAAAGGGCATGGAACTCTGCCTGCCTAGGGTGAGGTCCCGCCTTACCGCAAAAATCCTTCCATGTTCCCAACAACACCATCCTGAAAGTCTTGCGTGACTCCGTTATAAAATAATCACCGAAGTGCCTTTAGCAGAACCTGGATCTACCATGGAGGATCCAGGCCCAATTTTTCACTAAGCCAACAGCGCCACCCTGCCATGCTGCCCACAGCTGCAGTGCCCTGGCCATCCCATGGCCATGCACAGGTCTGGAAGCATGTGAGCAGAGCAGACTAGCAAAGGCCCCACCCCCACTCACCAGCCGCCATTCTTATGTTTATTTCTATGTGCTCTTGAAAACTAGACGGCTTGTGTATGTCTTTAATCTGCATAAATGACCCTGTGTGGTACATCTTGTTCTATTTATTATTTCCCTTTGGAAATCTATCCCTATCTATAAAGGTGAGACCTGTTATTACTTCTGGCTGAATAGCATTCTTTCATGTGCACATAACCACATTTTTTGAAATAACTCCCAATTGCCTTAATGTTTAAAGTGCCTTCAATGTTTGCTTCATCAAATAATGAGGAGATGAAGTGCCTTACATATGTTTCTTGTGGACATATACAAGAGGTTTTTGTTTTGTTTCAGGAAACCCCAGAGAGCAATAGCTGGGTCACATCTTTATTCCACAAAGCTCAGTGAGATTAGTATTCAGACTAACAGCACTGGTTTACAATCCCATCCACAGTGCATGAGGTTCCGATTCCCCACCCCCACTCTTGCCGGTACTTGGTATCATCCGACATTCTCAATATTTTAATTTGTATTTCCCCAAGTACTAGTGGGGTTAAACATCTCTTTGTATCTGTATTAGCCACTTGGGTTTCCTTTTCTGTGATGTTTATATACATAATCTCTGCGCTTTTTTTTAGACTTGGTTTTCGGTCTTTGTCATGGGAGTTTATGTGTATTTTTTTTTTTTTAAGATTTTATTTATTTATTTGACAGAGAGAGACACAGTGAGAGCAGGATCACAAGCAGGGGGAGAGGGAGAGGGAGAAACAGGCTTCCCACGGAGCAGGGAGCCCGATGCGGGGCTCGATCCCAGGACCCTGGGATCATGACCTCAGCCAAAGGCAGACGCTTAAGGACTGAGCCACCCAGGCGCCCCTTTATGTGTATTCTTGATACTAACTCACTGTAGGTTTCAGATGCTGCATTTTTTCCCCCTTCTAGTCTGCCACCAATCTTACTTTTTTCTATAATATCCTTCCTTGGACCAAAATCTTTAAATGTGATGTAGCTGGGGAAATAATTTTTCTTCTTTCGGTTTGTGCTTTTAGAGTCTTATCTCAGAGATTAATCTCCATTCTAAGGACATGAAGATCTTTCCCTACACGTTTATTTATTAACTTTGTAGTACTGCCTTTCACATTTAGACGTGATCCATTTGGAATTTATTTTTTTTATACGATGTGAAGAAAACAGTTTTATTTTTCTCCCTACACTGACTCAATTTTTCTCAATGCCATTTACTTAAATAACTCATCTTTTCCCTAGCAATTTATGAACACATCTTGATATTTTACTGGTTCTTAGAGGAACACAGGTCTATTTCTGGGTTTTTCTGCTTTGTTCTCTGGCTTATTTGGCTGTTCCCAAGCCAAGACCACACTATATGAATTACTAGGCATTGTAACGTATCTCAGTAATTCACAGAACTTGATTCTTCCATGCAAAGGATAGATACTAATTTGTCAAATTCTCTCCCCAAATGCTGTTGGGCTCTTGTATGGAACTGCGGTAAATGAATAGATGAATGGGGGCAGAGCTGACATCTTTATAATACCAAGTTACTCTTTCCAAGACCATGGTATATTTCCCATTTATTCCTTTTTTTTTATATATCACTTAATAGTTAAAATTTTTTCTCCACACAAGGACCAGGGCATTTTTGTTAGGCAAAATTTGGACAATATACAGATTTTTGTTGCTATTTTAGATGATATCTTGTTTTGACATTTTCTAGCTTATTGCTGCTAAAAACAAAGAGAGATTTTGGTTTACATATGCTGATCTTGCCTATGGCAACCTATTGCATTCTCCTGATTATGGATCTGTTGATTCTTTCTGATTTTCTATGTAAATACATCAAGGGAGCTAAAAAACATATATTTGCACAAAGACTTGTACACAGGTGTTCATGGCAGCATTATTCATAATTGCCAAAAATGGGAAATAACCCAAATATCCATCAGTTGGTGAGTATCTGTGGTTTCCTTTCTTGTCTAACTCCTAAACACTCTCTGTTCCTCTTCTGCAATCCCTTGAGCCTGTTTCGCCATCCTCCACTGGGTGGTTAATGGATTCTGGTCTGCTATTTATTGCTTCTAATTGACTGCTTGGCTCACAGCCCTCAGGTATTATTTTAGTACTTGATTCCTTGAAGTTTTAACCAGCAGCTGTCTGTTCAAATCTGAGAACTACTACACCAGCCTCTTTCACTGTCCGAACTGCCTGAATCATTGTTTTTGTTTATCAGAGTCAGAGAATGAAGTACAAAGGTCGAGGGGCTTTAGAAAATGGAAAATACGGAAAGCTCCACACACGTGAATGGCCATCGAGCAAAGCTTTCTCCACGGCACTCCACCAGGAGGGAACCCGCAGTTCCCCACTGACTGCCTACCCCATTGGTTCTGAATCCCTTTCCTCAAGCCTGCCTGCCAAAATACCTCATTCAGCCTGTCCCACTGTACTTCCAAGTACAGCAGATCAACAGGGACCCTCTACTCCAAAGAGCTGGACAACTTGCACCATCTCATCCATAAAGTTAATCAACAAATCTATGTAGTTCCCTGCTACTTTCTAGCTGTGTGGCTTTAGCTATTTAAATTTTTCCGTGGGTCAGTTTTCTGAACTCGAAGTGGGGCTAATAGCATCTAAGTCAGAGGTTTACTGTAAGAATGAAAGTTAATATGGGTAAGGAACTGAGAACAGTACCTGGTGCACAGTAAGCACTTACTGAAAGTTAGCCCCAGTTAGTGTTATTATCAGACTACACTCATGGAGGATACATAGGTAAATCAGATGTAGGCTATTTACCTTTAAAGGACTTGCAGACTGGCAAGGTGATGAGTTAGGTATCCACACACAATACATGTACTTGTAGGAATAACACAGGCAGATGAAGGAATTTGTGCCCTTTTCCCCAAGCTCTGTCCTTCTCTCTACTGTCTTACTAGCTCTTTCCAGAGTAGGAAAAAATGTGGTCGGAACTTGATCAGAAATGGGCCACATTTTACGAGTGGTCAGATCACTGTGCCTTAAAGATAAGCAACCATGAATATGTTCCCTCTTTTCCTTCCAAGGCAGAGTATGTTTCTAGGGACAAGTCAGTTACCACCCTCCATATGGCTGGCTAGTAAGGCTTCAGGGCATGCAAATCTTCATGGCAGGGACAAGAGAGCAGGAGGCTTTACTTGGGACTTAACACTAAGCCAAAAACACCCAACTCAGTTTTTTCAAAGAACCCTCAGAATAGAATATTTGCCCGTAATCATGAAGAAATCTATTTTACATTCTGTTGTTCTGAATATATAGATTCTGTGTTAAGAACCTCAAGAGGAAGAGGTATGAATGGTAGGATTCGAGCACCAGGACCCTATCCAAACTCTTGATCATAGAGAGCAAAAAGGGTCAATGGCAGGGTTAGATTGTATGCTGCAAGAGAATATCCTCCCTTAATGGCAGGGGATGGGGAGAAGGAGAAAATCAGGGAAGGCTCCCTGAAAGAGGTAGCAGTGGTGTTAGGAATATAAAGATGAGTCGTATAGGCTAAGACAGGGGAAACCTTTAAGAATTCTAAAATCTAGCACAGTTAAGCGGTGCTGGGTGGGTCAGTTAAGTGTCCGACTCTTGATTTTAACTCAGGTCATGATCTCAGGGTCATGAGATGGAGCCCTGCAATGAGCTCCTTGCTGGGCATGGAACATGCTTAAGAATCTCTCTGTCGGGAGAAAGACATGTATCATATGATCTCACTGATATGAGGAATTCTTAATTGCAGGAAACAAACTGAGGGTTGCTGGAGTGGGGGGTGGGGTGGGAGGGATGGGGTGACTGGGTGATAGACACTGGGGAGGGTATGTGCTCTGGTAAGCGCTGTGAATTGTGCAAGACTGTTGAATCTCAGATCTGTACCTCTGAAACAAATAATGCAATATATGTTAAGAAAAAAAAGAAGAAGAAGAAGAAGGTAGCGGGAGGGGAAGAATGAAGCGGGGGAAATCGGAGGGGTAGACGAACCATGAGACATGATGGACTCTGAAAAACAAACTGAGGGTTCTAGAGGGGAGGGGGGTGGGAGGATGGGTTAGCCTGGTGGTGGGTATTGAGGTGGACACATTCTGCATTGAGCACTGGGTGTTATGCACAAACAATGAATCATGGAACACTTCATCTAAAACTAATGATGTAATGTATGGGGATTAACATAAGAATAAAAAAAAAATTAAAACTCAAAAAAAAAAAAAAAAAAGAATCTCTCTGTCGGGGCACCTGGGTGGCTCAGATGGTTGAGCGTCTGCCTTCGGCTCAGGTCATGATCCCCGGACCGTCCTGGGATCGAGTCCCACATCGGGCTCCCTGCTGGGCGGGGAGCCTGCTTCTCCCTCTGCCTCTGCCTCTCTCTCTCTCTCTGACTCTCATGAATAAATAAATAAAACATTAAAAAAGAAAAAAAAGATTCTCTCTCTCTCCCTCTGCCCATCCCCCTACCCCTGCACTCTCTCTCCAAAAAACAAAACAACCCTAGCATAGTTAAACCAAAACAGAAATTTTAAAAAATGAACATGTTTAGGGGGCAATTAAAGATACCAAATTAGCCAGTTTTCAGCGCTGGCTTTGGGAGTCTTGGGCTATCAGGACACTGGAGAAATGGTTTCTAGACAGGGTGGGTAATAGTCAGTGGGCTCTCTGGAAGTTTCAGTGAATTCTCCATCTCCATCAGTTTAATTCCCTTCTTTGAATTTACATACCACCAGGTCATCTTTTCATTGAAAACTCAGTTATTGGCTACTTTGAACCTGAGAAGGGGGTCCCCTGCATAGAGGAAACACGTAGTCCAATCACTAGAAAAGACAGCCCCATTTGTACTGATAGAAAGAAAGAGTAGTTTTTAGGGTGCCTGGGTGGCTCAGTCAGTTAAGCATCTGCCTTCAGCTCAGGTCATGATCTCAGGGTCCTGGGATCGAGCCCCAAGTCAGGCTCCCTGCTCAGCGGAGAGTCTGCTTCTCCCTCTGCCCCTCCCCACCCCTCGTGCTCTCATGCTCTCTCTCTGTCTCAAATAAATAAAATCTTAAAAAAAAAAAAAAAAAGAAGAAGAAGAAGAAGGGGGGTGCCTGGGTGGCTCCATCGGTTGAGCATCGGCCTTCAGCTCAGGTCATGATCCCAGTGTCCTGGGATTGAGCCCTGCATTGGGCTCCCTGCTCAGCAGGGAGCCTGCTTCTCTCTCTGCCTGCCACTCCCCCTGCTTGTGTTCCTGCTCTCGCTCTCTCTCTCTCTGTCAAACAAATAAGAATAAAATCTTGAAAAAAAAAAAAAGAAGAAGAAGAAAGAGTAGTTTAAAGGCACTATTTCTACCTCTTCACTTGCCACTTCCTTCAAAATCAATCAGGGTCCCTCCTTTCTCCACTGAATTTATCCCAGCAAAATTCACCTCTCATTTCCCAAATCCATCAACTATTTCAAGCCTTCATGCTACTGGACCTCACCATGGCTTGGGACACGGCATCCTGACACCCTCTTTCCCTTCACTTTCTGGGTTAGAACATCCACCAGGGACGTTTCCTGGGTCTGCTTCTCCCGCTCTGGCATACGCTTTAAGGCAATATCACTGATTATTTCTAAGGATCTTGAGAAAATCTCTATTCAGGATCCACAGGGCCAAAACCCAGGCCCAGGGTAATCTAGTAGAGGTGCTGCCCCAGAGAGGTTCAGCCCACAAACATCCCCACTAGCACCCACCAGCCGGGTGTAGGGTCTGCATTTGAAGATAATGAAAGTGCTGGAGAGAAGAGAAGAAATGACAGTGAAATCCCCGGATAAGCAAAGGGGAGGAGTAAGAGAGGACGGTAAAAGGAAGCTGGGCCAAAGAGAAAATTCCAGATAAAGGAGTTGAAGCTTCATTCAGTGAGCAGGTTGGAACCATCATGGATTTCTGGGGGTTAGAGCTGAGCCTCCGGCGGCTGCATGTGCAGACCAGGTGAGAGGGGCAAGCAGACAAACCAGGGATTTGTACACACATTACATGCCCTGTTGCCCTGTGGGGTCACCTCACTGCAATGCCCTCCCTCTTCTGGCTCATCAAAGTCTTTCATACTTCCTAGCTCAACTCTATAAAGCCTCCCTGACGGCTTTAGCCCCCTGACGTCCATGTTCATAAAACCATCTGAACTCTACAACTAACTTCTTTCTCTCTGTATATACAAACGGACATACAGCATCTGACCTTGTTCTCCTCCGTCTGTTAGGGACATGTGCCCAATGAGAATATGAGCTCTTGGGTGCCATGCGTGAGTCACCTGGCAGCGTGCCGGGCTGACGACGAACAGAATAAATATGTATTAGATCCTTTCAGAAACAGATGGGCTTTGAAATGTTTGTTCGTTTCCAGGGTGATAGATGCTGCTTCGGCTTGTCTGTCCCCGTCCCCTCCCCCACCCCTCCTCCTCCCTGGCCACGTGGCTGCCCAGCTAGAAGACTACATTTCCCAGCCTCTCTTGCAGCTAGGTCATGTCATGTTCTTGCCAAAGGAATGTGAACAGCAGTGACCTGTGCGACCAGGCTAAAAGGTAATGGCCTGTCCTGAATTTCCTCTTCTCCTTTCCTCAAGCTTGAACAAGGACATGCAAGCAACCATCTTCTACCACACCAATGAGGACAAAACTTTACTGGATGGTGGAACAAGATGGACTGACCTTGTGGAACAGAGCTGTCCCAACTGCCCAGACCAGTCAGACTCATGTGAGAAAAAAAAATAAAGTACCTTATTTAAGCCACTATACGTAGGGGTCTCTGTTTCAGTGCTTGAACCTCTACCCAACTAATATATTTCCCCAAATCCATCCTTTCCATTTCAATACAATAATTCCAATTTTTTAACTGGGCATATTGCCTCTCAGCTAAAAAGCTAACTTTCCCAGCCTCCTTTGCATTTACATGTGGCCACATTGTGGCCAAGGAAGTATAATTGTTATATGGGACTTCTGAGTAATCTCCTTATGAAGTAGTTAGTGACCTTCCCACTTTCTCTTTCCCACTGTCTGGACAGTGAATGTAGTGGCTGGAGATCAAGTAGCCATTTTGGACCACGCAGTTACATGCTAAGAATTGTGAAGAAGCAGAAGACCAGGATCCAGGGTCTCTGATGAGCATGGAGCCTCCAATACCAGCCCAGACTCCCTACTTATAGATTTCTTTACATGACAGAGAAACTTCTATCTTATTTAAGCTATTAATGTGTGCTTGTTGTATACAGCTAAACCGAATCCTTCGTAACAAATATACCCAGCATCATATCAGTTGCGGGGACATTTCAACCCCAATTTAATTCTTGCATATTCCTCTTAGCATAAAAATAGGAAAAATCACTACTTTTCAAACTGCAGAAGAAGCCAGTTTCTATGCCTTCTACAACAGAATCAGCTTGGCTTTTGTGCTCACTAAAGCAACTCCACAGGGAGGTCTGTAGCTGAAAAATCCCTAGTCTCTGGGCCCAGCAGCCCCCTACAATGGTGGCTCACAGTAGGGAACTCTAACACGGGCGATAACAGAAAAGAACTGGGATGGAAGTGGGCACGGAAATATGCCCCAGCTCTGATGGCAGGCAATCAGCAAGAACAGAACGCTGAAAGGTTAGGGCACTAGTCACTGTAAATTTAGGTCAATACAGACAGGGAGAAAATAAGACAGCATCACTTTAAATTGTGATTTCTGCTCCCCACCAGCTTCCCTGATCTCACACACCCCAGGCCAGATGGCGGCCTCCTCCCCTAGCACCCGCTACCCCAACCCCGGACAGGGAGAGTGGAGGCCAGACGCCAAGAACTGGGGGAGCCTAGGCTCAGCCCCACCTGTCCGCAGCCTCCCAGGGCTCGGCTGACCACCTCCTTCTCCTGGCCTCAGTCTCCCTACCTGTAAAGCGGGCGGCGGGTGGAAGGCGCTGACAGCTCTCCGGGTGCCTCCTGCGGGCCGGCGGGGGTCTGAGCAGTGCGCTCCCCATCCCAGTCCCTCGGTCCCAGAGCTACCTCCATTGCCCTCCTTACCAAACCGCCCCTCTGGCCCTGCTCCCGCGGCCGCCTCGGTCGCCCACCCCCACCCCCACCCCCACCCCGCGTCTCCCTCTCGCAGCCTCACCCTCCTCCGACAGGTAGCGCAGGTCGTAGAACTCCCCGGCGAACGTGCCGTAGGAAGAGTCGTGGCGCGGCACCGCCTCGTCGGCGCCCGCGTCCCCCCGCACGCGGCCCCGGGGTCCCCGGCCCCCGGGGCCCGCGCCGTCGTCTGCGGGGCTGGCGGCGCAGGTGCCGGGCCCGGCCAGCAGCAGCAAGAGCAGCGGCACCCAGGCCCCCGGGCGCTGCCGGGGCGGTCGTGCCATGGCTGCGCACAGATCCCGCAGCCAGGCCGCTCGGGCCGCAGCGGGGCCGCCGCGGGCGCCGGGCCGGGACTGCGCCGCCGCCGCCG